>NW_022142896.1:0-51847 GCF_007565055.1 Rhinopithecus roxellana | reverse complement strand
TTAATTAGACCTGGATTAGCAGCTAGCTGTCTGACTCATTAGATGTGAAGGTTATACAGTTAGGCTACAACCTGTTTCACTGCTAAATCAAGAATGGAAGGCCCACAGTAGCCACCTATCCAGATGATAGATTTTAACCAGGATAAGTTCTGGTATTCCTTGTGTTTCAGCCAAAATCTTTTCTGTCACCATTGTGTTTCTCTTTGAAATTGTGTTCAGCATTATTATTGCTTTTATTTATTTTTTACAAAGTACTTCATTATTCTTCAGTGCCTGCAGTTGCAGCACATTGCCTGGATATTAAAAACAGATTGTTAAACACTTGCTGGCAAAACCCAGGGGATCTATGTGGATCTATTTGTTTTAAAATTTATTAAAATTCTCTGGATACAGATTAATTTTGCTTGTTCAATATTTTTTATTGTTTCACCTGCTGTTGAGTAGAAGCTGCAACTGGAAAAGTTTTTGTTTTGTTTAACTTACCAAGTTCTATCAAAATTGTTTGAAAGTTCCTAAACATTTTTTTTTTTTTTTTTACTGGAATGATTTGCTTTGAAATAACCCACCACCCTCAGGAGGGGGCTACTCACACAAGGTATCCAGATGTCTTGGGTAAGGAGCAAATATTCAGCATCCTTAAGGAAGGGCAAGAGCACTTGGAACTTGGCAGGAGCTCAGCGCATTAAGAGAAGAGACTCTCCACTCCTCTGTTGATGACCAAGGAAAATGGTCTGCTGGATTCTGAGTGTGAGAAAAGGCAGCTGAACCTTGTATTTGATGGAATAAGCCAGGCAAAACAATTTGCCTAGTGCTATAAGGGCGAGCCAGATCAGAGCATCCTGTGAAAGGAAGTCTGAAAGGGACAGGGATTCATTTCTGGGAAAGAGCGTCATCACAGCAAACTGCTTAATAAATAAGTGCTTTTTTTTTCTTGATTTGGATTTGAGTTTCAATGTAGAGGTCAAGTGATTTTAAAAAACCAACCAACAAACAAATAGAAGAAGGGGTTCTGGTTTAAATAAAATGATGAGCCTCAATTTGGTACCTATTCAGAGAAGAAAGGATCTGAGAGAGGAAAAGAAATTATTAGGGATTTTGGGAGGAGTTTTTTTTTCATACCAAATATGAAAATGGGCCTATCCTGCTCTTCCTCTAAGATTTACCACGTAACCCTCCTGCGTTTCTACTATGAGACCAGAAATTCTAAATAAGCTCCTTCTTGTGTCCTCAGAGGTCAGATCAACAGATACGAACTAAAAGAGTCCTGAATTCTATAAAGAATTTTGTTATCCAAAAGCACAGATCCATTGATATGAATCTCTATGTTGTCAATATATTAATATGAGAATGGAAAAGACACAGAATTAGGGCTACAAAAACTTTAGTTGGAATCACTGTTCCTCAGTTAGTAGATGAGTGGCCATTAGCCTCTTTAAGCCTCAATTGCTTTATTTTTTTTTTTTTTTTTTTTTTACCTTCAGGGTTATATAAATTTAGGTGGATTTTTTTTTTTTTTTTTTTTTTTTTTTTTTTTTTATTATACTTTAAGTTCTAGGGTACATGTGCATAACGTGCAGGTTTGTTACATATGTATACTTATGCCATGTTGGTGTGCTGCACCCATCAACTCGTCAGCACCCATCAATTCATCATTTATATCATGTATAACTCCCCAATGCAATCCCTCCCTCCTCCCCCCTCCCCCCTCCCCATGATAGACCCCAGTGTGTGATGTTCCCCTTCCCGAGTCCAAGTGATCTCATTGTTCAGTTCCCACCTATGAGTGAGAACATGCGGTGTTTGGTTTTCTCTTCTTGTGATAGTTTGCTAAGAATGATGGTTTCCAGCTGCATCCATGTCCCCACAAAGGACGCAAACTCATCCTTTTTTATGGCTGCATAGTATTCCATGGTGTATATGTGCCACATTTTCTTAATCCAGTCTGTCACAGATGGACATTTGGGTTGATTCCAAGTCTTTGCTATTGTGAATAGTGCCGCAATAAACATACGTGTACATGTGTCTTTGTAGTAGACTAATTTATAATCCTTTGGGTATATACCCAGTAGTGGGATGGCTGGGTCATATGGTACATCTAGTTCTAGATCCTTGAGGAATTGCCATACTGTTTTCCATAATGGTTGAACTAGTTTACAATCCCACCAACAGTGTAAAAGTGTTCCTATTTCTCCACATCCTCTCCAACACCTGTTGTTTCCTGACTTCTTAATGATTGCCATTCTAACTGGTGTGAGATGGTATCTCATTGTGGTTTTGATTTGCATTTCTCTGATGGCGAGTGATGATGAGCATTTTTTCATGTGTCTGTTGGCTGTATGAATATCTTCTTTTGAGAAATGTCTGTTCATATCCTTTCCCCACTTTTTGATGGGGTTGTTTGTTTTTTTCTCGTATATTTGTTTGAGTTCTTTGTAGATTCTGGATATTAGCCCTTTGTCAGATGAGTAGGTTGCAAAAATTTTCTCCCATTCTGTAGGTTGCCTGTTCACTCTGATGGTAGTTTCTTTTGCTGTGCAAAAGCTCTTTAGTTTAATGAGATCCCATTTGTCAATTTTTGCTTTTGCTGCCGTTGCTTTTGGTGTTTTAGACATGAAGTCCTTGCCCATGCCTATGTCCTGAATGGTACTACCTAGATTTTCTTCTAGGGTTTTTATGGTATTAGGTCTAACATTTAAGTCTCTAATCCATCTTGAATTAATCTTCGTATAAGGGGTAAGGAAAGGATCCAGTTTCAGCTTTCTACTTATGGCTAGCCAATTTTCCCAGCACCATTTATTAAATAGGGAATCCTTTCCCCATTTCTTGTTTCTCTCAGGTTTGTCAAAGATCAGATGGCTGTAGATGTGCGGTATTATTTCTGAGGACTCTGTTCTGTTCCATTGGTCTATATCTCTGTTTTGGTACCAGTACCATGCTGTTTTGGTTACTGTAGCCTTGTAGTATAGTTTGAAGTCAGGTAGCGTGACGCCTCCAGCTTTGTCCTTTTGACTTAGGATTGTCTTGGCAATGCGGGCTCTTTTTTGGTTCCATATGAACTTTAAAGCAGTTTTTTCCAATTCTGTGAAGAAAGTCATTGGTAGCTTGATGGGGATGGCATTGAATCTATAAATAACCTTGGGGAGTATGGCCATTTTCACGATATTGATTCTTCCTATCCATGAGCATGGTATGTTCTTCCATTTGTTTGTGTCCTCTTTGATTTCACTGAGCAGTGGTTTGTAGTTCTCCTTGAAGAGGTCCTTTACATCCCTTGTAAGCTGGATTCCTAGGTATTTTATTCTCTTTGAAGCAATTGTGAATGGAAGTTCATTCCTGATTTGGCTCTCTGCTTGTCTGTTACTGGTGTATAAGAATGCTTGTGATTTTTGCACATTGATTTTGTATCCTGAGACTTTGCTGAAGTTGCTTATCAGCTTAAGGAGATTTTGGGCTGAGACGATGGGGTTTTCTAAATATACAATCATGTCATCTGCAAACAGGGACAATTTGACTTCTTCTTTTCCTAACTGGATACCCTTGATTTCTTTCTCTTGCCTGACTGCTCTAGCCAGAACTTCCAACACTATGTTGAATAGGAGTGGTGAGAGAGGGCATCCCTGTCTTGTGCCAGTTTTCAAAGGGAATTTTTCCAGTTTTTGCCCATTCAGTATGATATTAGCTGTGGATTTGTCATAAATAGCTCTTATTATTTTGAGGTACGTTCCATCAATACCGAATTTATTGAGCGTTTTTAGCATGAAGGGCTGTTGAATTTTGTCAAAAGCCTTTTCTGCATCTATTGAGACAATCATGTGGTTCTTGTCTTTGGTTCTGTTTATATGCTGGATTACGTTTATTGATTTGCGAATGTTGAACCAGCCTTGCATCCCAGGGATGAAGCCCACTTGATCATGGTGGATAAGCTTTTTGATGTGCTGCTGAATCCGGTTTGCCAGTATTTTATTGAGGATTTTGCATCAATGTTCATCAGGGATATTGGTCTAAAATTCTCTTTTTTTGTTGTGTCTCTGCCAGGCTTTGGTATCAGGATGATGTTGGCCTCATAAAATGAGTTAGGGAGGATTCCCTCTTTTTCTATTGATTGGAATAGTTTCAGAAGGAATGGTACCAGCTCCTCCTTGTACCTCTGGTAGAATTCAGCTGTGAATCCATCTGGTCCTGGACTTTTTTTGGTGGGTAGGCTATTAATTGTTGCCTCAATTTCAGAGCCTGCTATTGGTCTATTCAGGGATTCAACTTCTTCCTGGTTTAGCCTTGGGAGAGTGTAAGTGTCCAGGAAATTATCCATTTCTTCTAGATTTTCTAGTTGATTTGCGTAGAGGCGTTTATAGTATTCTCTGATGGTAGTTTGTATTTCTGTGGGGTCAGTGGTGATATCCCCTTTATCATTTTTTATTGCATCTATTTGATTCCTCTCTCTTTTTTTCTTTATTAGCCTTGCTAGCGGTCTGTCAATTTTGTTGATCTTTTCAAAAAACCAACTCCTGGATTCATTGATGTTTTGGAGGGTTTTTTGTGTCTCTATCTCCTTCAGTTCTGCTCTGATCTTAGTTATTTCTTGCCTTCTGCTAGCTTTTGAATGTGATTGCTCTTGCCTCTCTAGTTCTTTTAATTGTGATGTTAGAGTGTCAATTTTAGATCTTTCCTGCTTTCTCTTGTGGGCATTTAGTGCTATAAATTTCCCTCTACACACTGCTTTAAATGTGTCCCAGAGATTCTGGTATGTTGTATCTTTGTTCTCATTGGTTTCAAAGAACATCTTTATTTCCGCTTTCATTTCGTTATGTACCCAGTAGTCATTCAGGAGCAGGTTGTTCAGTTTCCATGTAGTTGAGCGGTTTTGATTGAGTTTCTTAGTCCTGAGTTCTAGTTTGATTGCACTGTGGTCTGAGAGACAGTTTGTTATAATTTCTGTTCTTTTACATTTGCTGAGGAGTACTTTACTTCCAATTATGTGGTCAATTTTGGAATAAGTGCGATGTGGTGCTGAGAAGAATGTATATTCTGTTGATTTGGGGTGGAGAGTTCTATAGATGTCTATTAGGTCCGCTTGGTGCAGAGATGAGTTCAATTCCTGGATATCCTTGTTAACTTTCTGTCTCGTTGATCTGTCTAATGTTGACAGCGGAGTGTTGAAGTCTCCCATTATTATTGTATGGGAGTCTAAGTCTCTTTGTAAGTCTCTAAGGACTTGCTTTATGAATCTGGGTGCTCCTGTATTGGGTGCATATATATTTAGGAGAGTTAGCTCTTCCTGTTGAATTGATCCCTTTACCATTATGTAATGGCCTTCTTTGTCTCTTTTGATCTTTGATGGTTTAAAGTCTGTTTTATCAGAGACTAGGATTGCAACCCCTGCTTTTTTTTTGTTCTCCATTTGCTTGGTAGATCTTCCTCCATCCCTTTATTTTGAGCCTATGTGTGTCTCTGCATGTGAGATGGGTCTCCTGAATACAGCAGACTGATGGGTCTTGACTCTTTATCCAGTTTGCCAGTCTGTGTCTTTTAATTGGAGCATTTAGTCCATTAACATTTAAGGTTAATATTGTTATGTGTGAACTTGATCCTGCCATTATGATATTAACTGGTTATTTTGCTCGTTAGTTGATGCAGTTTCTTCCTAGCCTCGATGGTCTTTACATTTTGCCAAGTTTTTGCGATGGCTGGTACCGGTTGTTCCTTTCCATGTTTAGGGCTTCCTTCAGGGTCTCTTGTAAGGCAGGCCTGGTGGTGACAAAATCTCTAAGCATTTGCTTATCTGTAAAGGATTTTATTTCTCCTTCACTTATGAAACTTAGTTTGGCTGGATATGAAATTCTGGGTTTAAAATTCTTTTCTTTAAGAACGTTGAATATTGGCCCCCACTCTCTTCTGGCTTGTAGAGTTTCTGCCGAGAGATCTGCTGTTAGTCTGATGGGCTTCCCTTTGTGGGTGACCCGACCTTTCTCTCTGGCTGCCCTTAAGATTTTTTCCTTCATTTCAACTTTGGTGAATCTGGCAATTATGTGTCTTGGAGTTGCTCTTCTGGAGGAGTATCTTTGTGGCGTTCTCTGTATTTCCTGAATTTGAATGTTGGCCTGCCCTACTAGGTTGGGGAAGTTCTCCTGGATGATATCCTGAAGAGTGTTTTCCAACTTGGTTCCATTTTCCCCCTCACTTTCAGGCACCCCAATCAGACGTAGATTTGGTCTTTTTACGTAATCCCATACTTCTTGCAGGCTTTGCTCATTTCTTTTTCTTCTTTTTTCTTTTGGTTTCTCTTCTCGCTTCATTTCATTCATTTGATCTTCAATCGCTGATACTCTTTCTTCCAGTTGATCGAGTCGGTTACTGAAGCTTGTGCATTTGTCACGTATTTCTCGTGTCATGGTTTTCATCTCTGTCATTTCGTTTATGATCTTCTCTGCATTAATGAGTCTAGCTGTCAATTCTTCCACTCTTTTTTCAAGATTTTTAGTTTCTTTGCGCTGGGTACGTAATTCCTCCTTTAGCTCTGATAAGTTTGATGGACTGAAGCCTTCTTCTCTCCTCTCGTCCAAGTCATTCTCTGACCAGCTTTGATCCGTTGCTGGTGATGGGCTGCGCTCCTTTGCAGGGGGAGATGCGCTCTTATTTTTTGAATTTCCAGCTTTTCTGCCCTGCTTCTTCCCCATCTTTGTGGTTTTATCTGTCTCTGGTCTTTGATGGTGGTGACGAACTGATGGGGTTTTGGTATAGGTGTCCTTCCTGTTTGATAGTTTTCCTTCTGACAGTCAGAAGGACTCTCTGTTGGTCTGTTGGAGATTGCTTGAGGTCCACTCCAGACCCTGTTTGCCTGGGTATCAGCAGCAGAGGTTGCCGAAGATAGAATATTGCTGAACAGCGAGTGTACCTGTCTGATTCTTCCTTTGGAAGTGTCCTCTCAGGGGTGTACTCCACCCTGTGAGGTGTGGGGTGTCAGACTGCCCCTAGTGGGGGATTTCTCCCAGCTAGGCTACTCAGGGGTCAGGGACACACCTGAGCAGGCAGTCTGTCCGTTCTCAGATCTCAACCTCCGCGTTGGGAGATCCGCGGCTCTCCCCAAAGCTGTCAGACAGAGTCGTTCGCGTCTGCACCGGCTCCCGCTACTTCCCCTGTTGGTCTTCAGCTGTGCGCTGTCCCCAGAGGTGGAGACTACAGAGACAGGCAGGCTTCCTTGAGCTGCTGTGAGCTCCACCCAGTTCGAGCTTCCCAGCGGCTTTGTTTACCTACTTAAGCCTCAGCAATGGCGGGCGCCCCTCCCCGAGCCTCGCTGCTGCCTTGCGGGTAGATCGCGGCAGACTGCTGTGTTAGCAGTGAGGGAGGCTTCGTGGGCGTGGGACCCTCCCGGCCAGGTGTGGGATATATTCTCCTGGAATGCCTGTATGCTTACAGCGCAGTATTGGGGTGGGAGTTACCCGATTTTCCAGGTGTTGTGTGTCTCAGTTCCCCTGGCTAGGAAAACGGATCCCCTTCCCCCTTGCGCTTCCAGGTGAGGCGATGCCTCGCCCTGCTTCAGCTCTCGCTGGTCAGGCTGCAGCAGCTGACCAGCACCGATTGTCCGGCACTCCCTAGTGAGATGACCCCAGTACCTCAGTTGAAAATGCAGAAATCACCGGTCTTCTGTGTCGCTCGCGCTGGGAGTTGGAGACTGGAGTTGTTCCTATTCGGCCATCTTGCTCCGCCCCAATTGCTTTATTTTTACCTCTGTTTCCTCATCTGTAAATTGGGGATAAAATATTATCTGATGTAGTTCAACAATCAATTGAGACATGCATATATCATATATATGTTAAAATATGTTACATATACATATATATGAAAGCTCTTCATAGGTAACAAAACATAAAATATTAATACTTATGTTAACTAGAAAATATCCTTGAATATTTTTAATCCAAATTTACAAAGCCAGGATTTGAACATAGGGCTATGTGATTCCACAGTTTGTTCTTTTTTTTTCCCCCAATTTTCCTTGTTAGTTAATCAGCTTTCAATGAATATTTACAACACACAAGACTTTTTTTTTTTTTCTTTGAGGGCTACCAAATGGAAGCAAATGTAGATAATGTTTTCAAGGAGCTGATAGTTTATTCTAGAAAACAAGACATGGGTACAAATTATCTACCCCCATGAGTTAGAAAATGATGAGTCTTAAGAGATGTCAATTCAACTGATTGTTTGATAATTACCTACTATACATCTGCAATGTGACAGGTACTGTGTTGCCTGGGGACATAATGATAAGCAGAAGTAGACGTGTTTAATTTTCCTGCCAGTTTGGAGCTGATAGTCTAGAGGAAGAAGACAGACATTGATCAAATAAACGCAAAATCACAACATTTATAAGGGCTTAAAAGCAAAGATACTTGGAAAGTGGTAGATGACTCAGAGAAGAAAGACTACCTCCAACAGATAATTTAAAAGATGTTTTATAGAATAGTGCTCATCAGCACTCAGCTTTTGAAGATAGGTAAGATTTGGATTTACAGAGTAGAAGGGAAAGTTGTCTCAGACAGAGGATATATGCAGTATGAGAACAAATAACAGGTTTAGCCAAAAATTTGTCTTTAAAAGTGTTTGAAGGAATTGAAAGTAAATCCATTTGTCTACAAGGTTTAGAAAAATAAAAATTTGCAAGTATGTTGCAACCAAATTGTGAGGGTTTTGAATGCCAGGTTAAGGAGTTTGGATATTATTGTGTGTCCATCAGAAAAAGCCTGTGGAGTTTTATAAATAGTAGGGACATGTTAACATTGTATGTATGTTAATTAATACTTTTGGACTTCAATTTGTTTATCTATAAAATCATGTGAATAATATTAATCATCAGATGGAACAGTAATAATGAATGTTTTATTTAAAGAAGCAAATAGATGCATTAAGGTTCTTTGTGAAAAAAGAATGACCTACCGTCACCTGTTTAAGTATAGAATGTTAGAGCTACATATAATCTTAGCCACTTAGTGAGCAGTGGGTTTTACAAGTTAAGAAGTTGAAGTCCAGAGAGATTAGACTCAAGTGCAGCCAAACAACTAATGAGACACATAGTCCAGATGTCCTGCTTCCCAGGCCAGGGTTTTTTCACCGCTTCATGGAGCCTCTTATTTTTAACACTTCTGCTTATTTAGGAAAATGATACTCTTTTTGCAGCTGGGTTTGCCCAACCCATAACAGCCTTGTACTACTTTATACCATGTAGTGAAGGAGAGATGCCTTCTAACACTGGATGAGAACAGCTGGGTGTAGGCTATTAGATGCAGGGTTCTAAACAGATCCTCTACTGTGTCCATCCTAGAATTTTGTCCCATGTCTGAGAAAATTAAATAACTAATGGGAAGAAACCACAGAGAACTGAGAAGCCACTCAGGAAAGACCTCATTCTAAGGAAAAAAAGAAGCCAAGATGCACTCACTAGGATCAAGTTGCATAAATCAGGTCTGGCAGAGAGAATGTAGTCTGTAGCCTTGTCACTATTGTCCTCCATTTGAGTCACTGAGTACAGGGGATGTAGAAAAAAACGAATAAAGCTTAAAATGTTCTGTTTCTCTACCATCTCTGAGGGACATTGAGAACGCAAGGTGTAAGTGGCAGGGATGCCAATAACACTGGCATTGGCAGCCTCCAGGGCCATGGCAGTATGGGTTGTGCTGGCTGTAGTGTCACCTGGGTGCAAACATCACCTCACATGGCTTTAGGCGATGACATCATTAATCAGCAGCATCGACATCAGCAAATTTGCCTCTTCTTGTCATTTGGTAGCTTGTCACTTTTCCTTAGGCATCACGGTGGGAAAGAAATGGGTACAAATGATGAAATACCAAGGGTATTTGTGGCAATTATCTGGGGGTCTTTCAGAATTCCTAGTTTAAAAATAGGAGGAATGAATATCCTACAGAATGAAATGGGAGTGAGCAGTTAAACTCTCTTGTTACATTTCTTCTATAAGTAAAAAGCAAAAAACAATGTAAAACTGATATTTAAAAGAAATTTATTTGTTTGTGCCTCTCAAATGGTCTGAGTTATCTAGAACATTGTTGGGGGGTTGGTCAGCTGGTGAGAATATGTTTTTTGGATAATAAGTTTCTGCAGAAACAGACCTCTGAAGAGTTGGGCCTTTATTTCATAAGGCCCACCAGTGAGTTCTGTGCAAAAAGTTAAAGAAGAACATTTGGATTGACTATTTGTCTTTTGCTATATCTCAAAAGAAGTTCTTGTTCCATGTGTCGGCCAGTAGAAAGGGCATCAGATTAAGTGTTAAAGACCTGAGTTTTACACTTACTGTACAATGTAATCTTGGGCAATTTATTTACTTTCTCTGTAAGTAAGTAATTTACTTTGTCTAATGGTTTTATCTTTAAACATAGAAATTATTATCTCTGCCTGTCTTAGTCTGTTTGCATTGCTATAAAGGAATACCTGAGGCTGGGTAATTTGCAAAGAAAAGAGGTCTATTTTGTTCACAGTTCTGCAGGCTATACAAGAAGCATGACACCAATATCTGCTTCTGAGGGCTTCAAGAAGCTTCCACACATGGTGGAAGTCAGGCATCACATGGCAAGAGGAAGAAAGCAAGAGAGAGGGGGAAGCAGTGCCAGGCTCCTTTTAACAATGAAGTCTCCTGGGAACTAATAGAGTGAGAATTAACTCATTATTGAGAGAGAACAGCACCAAACCTTTCATGGGGGATCCACCCCTATGACACCCGAACATCTCCCACTGGGGCCCATCTCCAATACTGAGGACCAGTTTCAACATGAGATTTTGAGGGGACAAATATCCAAACTGTATAGCTACCTTCACGAATCTTTTTGGAATTCTGGTCAAATTCTATTCAGTAAAATAGGATTCTTTTAAAAATTGCATTTAACAACAGGAAATCTACCTTTCTATGTATGCATGCATGGGGTTCTTTCACAGACTTTGCAATAGCGTTTTTCCAAGCAATTCATAATAATACTAATATCCATGAACTGTTTCTTCATTAAATCAGATAGGAGAATACTGAATTAAACAAAGTTAAATAAGTCTTATTACTGAAGGTCTTCTCAGAATCTTTAATACACCAGTGCATTTTGTCGACACCCAAAAGGGGAATTTATTACATGTATTTTTTCATTTAACTCAGGTGTTTCACAAAGTACAAATTTTGGGAAATCTGTTTATAGTATTATTTGTATTTCTAAGCATGCTAATGGATTCATTTAGCTTACTTTTCCTTTTTTCAAAAAAAGTATTTATTAACCTGAGTCATGCCTACTAAAGAATAAATTTGAGTGATGAGAATTTTGAATGCCTTTGTTCATAACGTTCAATTGGAATACACTGATATTTTTTTTCTTTTTTTTTATTATTATTATACTTTAAGTTCTAGGGTACATGTGCATAACGTGCAGGTTTGTTACATATGTATACTTGTGCCATGTTGGTGTGCTGCACCCATCAACTCGTCAGTGATATTTTTAAACTGTTATTACTTTTTCAAAGGTTGACTCAAGAATTCAGGGGTGTGTATAGGAGGGGAACTGGTTTCTCTATCAGTTTTGGCAAAACTTGGCTTGAAGCTTAAGATAAGACAATAAACAGATACTGCATTCCTCATCTGGGAATATTTGGATTCCACATTTTGAGTTTCTTAGAAACTGAGTGACTCATTACCATCCATCAATGTGTACTCCAACTTTAATGAAGGTATAATACATTTCCAGCATAGGTGTGGAGTAGATATCCTAATCATCTCTAAGAAAAACATATGTAATTGTAGCAAACCCTGGGAGCATCCATTTGTACAGCATGACTCTGAGCCCTTAGACACAGTTCATTGGTCTGGGATATGGGTCCATGACTTCAGCTAAGCCAATGAGAATCTCTTCTCCAGAAGTTTCAAATTGGAATAAAATTCTGGATTTGGTTATGGTTTATCTCTTCATTGCTGTTACCCAGGCATAGTAAACAGGTCTATTTACCACCAAATGGACTAGCATGCAGAGAAAGTTTGTCTGCAGAGCATGAGAAAGGAGAAGCTTATATACAAGAGAGGAAGAGTTGAGAAGTAGAGAGAGGCCTTGGCTTTCCAGTCTCTGGTTCTCACTCCTGTTGGTTCCCATGACATTTTGTGTATCCTATTATTCCCTTCTACCTCCAAAACAACTTGAGTTTGTTTTTTATCTATCCAGACAATTCCCTCTAACCCAAACAGAGGGAATGGTATTGTTCCAAACACTGGAAGTGTGTAGTTGGTAAAACAGAAAAGTCAATTAGAGACAAAGTGTAACACAATGGAAAATGCATGGCCTTGGGTAACAGACACATCTGGGTGAGAATCCTGGCTCTTCAGATTGCAGGAATCCACTGACAGTGGGAAGTAATACACTCTATAGACCTCAGTTTTCTCATCTGTAAAATAAGTAAAATAAAAAAGGTCACTTGAGAGGGTTTGGGTAAGGATTTAATGAGATGATATATAAAATACTGAAAAAATCCATGGCACATAATGAGAATTCAATACATCTTAATAACCACGATTGTTGATTCTTTCGTGGAAATAACTTTAATAAGGTATGTCATCTTCACAATTGTCAAAGATCAGATTTTTGAAGATGAGGTTGTTGTTTCTGTTTGTTCATTTTATTGTGTTTTGTTTTTGAGGTTTGTGACACTGAAGAGGATTGGACAGAAAGACCTGGGCTGGACTCTGGAGGGGAATATGGACAGCCACAAGGCAAAGAGGCCTGGGTATAGGAATCAAGAAGTCAGCCGAGTGGGGGCACGGGGAGGAATACAGAAAGTGGAAGAGGGGGCAGCATGGGGGCCGGGGGAATCAGCAGGATGGTCCTGGGAAAAATATTCTGGTGTGAATGTCCCTGAAAATCTCCTTCCAGATCAGGAGCACCTTCCACACTTCTACACTAAGGAGTCCAATCACCACTTCCACTCCATCCTCCAGCATAAGTAAGCTCTATCTTCATGATGACTGAGTGACCATCCCTTACTATTTCATAAGGGCAAGATACAAGCGAATCACCCTAGGGTAAAATCAGCCTCATGGAAAGGTACCCAGCAGCCTTCTTGCAGGCGAGGATCTCCAGAGCTTAAGAAGAGGGCAGGAAAAGCCTTAGGTTCCAGTCCAAATGCTCAGGATTTGGGGGTGAAACCAGCTCAGGTCATGCCCTCTAATGTCCAGGATTCCACTTTCCTGACCAGTAAGATTCAGTAACTCTCTTCTTGCCTTGGCTCTGTTGGGTGCTTGAAAAGCAAAGTAAACACTGTTGATATGACTGTAAGGAATACAATTTTATTTTTGACTCTGTTCTAACAGGAAAATGGACTGTTGTCAACATATGTTTTTCTTTTGTATTGGTCATTTTCCGTGGGTTTGTTTCTGCATCCTTTTTCACATTGCCTTTTTGGTCTCTGTAAGATTCAATATTCTATTGGCAAGATAATAACAGAGATAAGAATGTTTTTATTTCTGCAGGTAAAAAAGAACTTAAGTGAACCTGTTTTGAGGTAGTGCTTAAGGTGGAGAAAATTCTGTAGATTAAAACAGCTGGAGGGTGAAGAAAGGAAAACAAAGTAGGGGCTCAGAATTGGATAAACGAGCAGAGGGGTTTGACTCAGACCCTGAAGGAGGAGAGAATTATAGACTGACCTGCGTGTGTCCCCTTCTCTCAGTGAAGGCAGCTGGTAAAGACTGCAGCCCAGAACATTCTTTTATTGAATTCTGTTGTTTTTCTGGGTTGGCACAGAAAAATATGTCTCCTGGTTACCGTGATTTTGTTCTTTTGCCTAGGACATCCAGATACTTCTTTTAGAGATGCCATGGGTTACATTCCCTGGCAGGATGTTAGTTCCTGTTAAGAAATAAAAATATGCCCCAATTCTTGATTAAAAGCATGAATTATTTTTTGATAATATATTTTAATGTGACCTCTCATCTTTTCTGGCTCATTCTCTAAAGGTACACATCGGTCTCCAGAGGTTTCCTTGCCGTAACTCTCACCTTACTGTTTTATTAGTTATGTTAGGTTTTTTGTTTTGTTTTGTTTTGTTTTTATTTGTCAAGACCATTTAAAGATGGTAATAAATGCTGGTCAATAATTTAGCTCTGGGTCTTTTAAGTTGCTTTCTCAGCTCTGCAATTTAGGATCAAACAGAATTAGAACCCACAAGCTGTGTAGCTGCTTTATCAATGGCACACGATTTAGCTCATAAGATTTGGGGGAAAAGCAAAAACTTAATAAAATAAAGGACCTTTTTTTCCTAACTTATTTTATATATTGAGTGGTAACCCCATGCTACCCATTAGGTGAAAACATACATCATATGTAAAAATGGACTTTGAAATACCAACAAAATGATTAATTAATAAGTGACCTCGTGAATCAAGCAAATAAATATGGGAATGAATTCAAGTAAGTGAGAAAAAGAAATGTGATCTAAAGAAAGTGGGCTTATGAAAAGAATGGAAGATAATAGTGTGGAGAAAGGCAATGCATCCATGCAGTCTTCTGATTCCTTCTCATGACCTCTGAATAGGCCTTGGGCCTGAAACACTTCTTTACCAAGAGATAGAGTCCTCACTGCCTGTGCAAGATTCATCACCTTGAGTGGAAGTATCGTTTCCTGTTTCAGACTTAATGCACACTCCTTCTTTCTGAGTAAGTAAGTGAGTATGTGTCCTATGTCACCTGACCAACCTTACTAACGTACCTGTTTCTGGCAGAAAGGGGATTGGGTCCTTCTGACACAGTACAAGAGGGTATGTGCAGGCCAGTTGCCTCATGTTGGCTACTGGGAGTGAGCCCGCTGGCCTTGGAAAACCCACCACTGATTATGTTTCTTTTCTCTTCTCTTCTCTTCTCTTCTCTTCTCTTCTCTTCTCTTCTCTTCTCTTCTCTTCTCTTCTCTTCTCTTCTCTTCTCTTCTCTTCTCTTCTCTTCTCTTCTCTTCTCTTCTCTTCTCTTCTCTTCTCTTCTCTTTCTCTCTCTCTCTCTCTCCCTCCCTCCCTCCTTCCCTTCCTTCCTCTCTCTCTCTCTCTCTCTCTCTCTCTCTCTCTCTCCCCCTTTCTTTTTTTCTTTTTTGGAGACAGAGTCTCACTCTGTCACTCAGGCTGGAGTGCAGTGGCACAATTTCGGCTCACTGTAACCTCCGCCTCCCAGGTTCAAAGTGATTCTCCTGCCTCAGCCTTCTGAGTAGGTGGGACTACAGGAACATGCCGCCACACCTGGCTAATTGTTGCACTTTTTAGTAGAGATGGGATTTTACCATTTGGCCAGGCTGGTCTCGAACTCCTGACCTCAAGTGATCCACCCGCTTTGGTCTCCCAAGTGCTGGGATTACAAGCGTGAGCCACCACGCCCGTTTGCTCTGTCTCTTTTCTAGGTGAGTAAAGTGTTGTTCCATCCAGTGCTTGACCGCATTGCGTTTTCTTTGGTGACTCCAGAACCAAGATACAGTGAGCAGAAGTACTCAGACTTCTACCCCGATAATATGTGACAGATGGTACTTGCTTGACTGATAGAAAAGGTTTGAGCTGGCACATCAGCCACTGTGGGAAATCTATCCCAAACAAAGGGCTGAGGGAGTTTAATTCCATCTTCTCTTGGAACATTCTCAAGTAATTGTCTCTTTCATCTGTGTAATATTATTTCCCATTATACTCTCCTGGAATTGTAGAACACAGAAATCTGGTCCACTATCTGTATAAAGGTATTATAAATAGATTAAATAAGATGCTACAAAGTTGTCATTTGCATGATTGGAGACAGAAAAAGCCACTGGAGAAGTCCATTCCAACAGGGACTGAATGAAGACCTAGGAATTGGAACGCTAGAAATGTCTTGGTTTTTCTTTTCTTTTCTTTTTCTTTTATTTTTTAGATAGGCCTAACTATTATAAATGTTGCAATTTTATAGTATACATTCATTCATCCCACAGGCTCACCAACTCCCCGATGACAAGCATGTGTTAAGTGCTAAAGGTATTTCATTTCAAGAATTTAATGGTTTTAGGTGGGATGGAGATTTATATGTAAGCAACTTACACAGCAACCTTATGTCAAGGATTGCTAATAGTAGCACAGAAAATTGCAGTGGAAATTCAAAGGAAGTCACTATCGATTCAGCTTGGAGGTTGTCAATATCATTTCATAGAGGGGCCAACAGGTAACTTAGAATTTGAAAGATGAGCAGGAATTCACCAGGTGACAGAGGGAGGGTGCCTTTTCTGGTGAAGGGAAAGGCTTAAAAAAGGCAACTATATGCATGACTAATGTGATATGCAAAGGTGTGGCTGAGGTATGGAGTGCATGGAGATGTAAATGGAGGGTAACAACATGGAGTAGATGCACAGGGTAGCGTCAGCTGAAGAAGAGATTCTTCTGCTGTCTTCTCTAGATTTGGAATATTGGACTCTGTCTTAGGCATTAAGGATCTACTCTCTGGTTTTTATTTGCATACTTCTTTGTAGAGAGAAACATGAGAAAAAATGTGTCTCAAAGAGTGAATTATTCTATGGTTTATAGAAAGGATTATAGAAAGGTTAGAAAGTGATAGAAAAAGACCAGTTCAATGTAGTAATCTGGTAATAGATGAGAAGTAATTGAACTAAGATTGTGGCAGAACAGATGAGGAAAAGAGGAAGGATTCAAGGCATACTGATGAGGCACAGTTAATAGGAATTGGTGACCGGTCAAATTGGAATGTTGGAGGAAAAAATGATAAATAACCCAAAGATCTCAAGCTTTAGCAACTGGGTGATGTCATTCATTGCTTCAGTATATAGAAAGGGAGCAAGTTTGTGAGAGAATGCAGTGAATTTGTTTTGAGCATGTCAAATTGAAGTCTCTGCGGGGCAGCCAGGATGATCTTGTCTCCTAGGCAAGTGGGAAGACAGGACTGGGGTTTAGGAAAGCTAAGGGGACTAGAAATATTGCTTTGGTGGTCACTGGACTATGAGGGAAAATGGAAGTCATGAATGTGGATAAGATCACCCTGCAAGGGCACAGAGAGTAGGAAGAATGACATCTGTGGTTGTGAGGGGGAAATCAGCAAAGGAGATGGAGGAGAAGGAAGGAGTCACAGTGGTAGAAGAACAAGAAAAGAGTAGAAGGGAATAATAGTTTGAAGGAGAAGGTGTGATTAACAGTATTAAATTACTCAGAGAAATCATACAAAATAAAGACAGAAAATCTTTTGAGCTTAGTAATTACTAGCGAGCTCAGTAAATTCAGTTTCATTGCAATGAGGAGGCAGAAGCCAGATGGTAGTGTGCTGAAGGCTGAAGGGAGGGTGCAGAAAAGTAAGAATCAGTGATTTGAAGATTATTGCAAACAGTATATTAAAAGGAGAGATAGGCATGTGTATAGATGAGGGAGACAGTCCAGGGGAGAGAGGACCATTGAAGAGTCAGCAGACGGCAGAGATAACAGAGGAAGAGTCCATTCTGTTCCCATATGCTTTAAGATTACATGTCCCAGGTTCAAGCGTAGTTTTGTGGGGAATGGAATAGCAGCCAATTAAAAGTGGAATTAATCTATAGCAAGATCTACCTGAGTGGGGATAGTGTATTTTGTTTTTAAAACAAAAACAAAAATAATTGCGAACTTATGAACCATTTATAGTTCTTTTTTTCTCCATAAACTCTTCAAGTTAACAGGGGAAAAATAAAGTTTCTAAATAAAGTCTTTCCCTAGGATTGCATTTTTGACTTGCCAAGCCAAATGAACCGAATCTTTTGTTTCTCTAGCAATCTTGCTTCCCAAGAAAAATACACCTGCAAGTATCAGGGGCCAGGTTCTTCCCACCCTCAGCCAACATTTTTTTCTGTTGCCCCTAAATCAACGTTAGAGGGCATTCTGCATTGTGTTATGTTATCCTTCAGCCAAGAAGGTTGAGCAAGTATAAGTTAAAGCAATCAAGTCATTCTCTGTATTTTGGAGGTGAAGTAATTGCCCACTCATTTGCTTCTGCAGATGCTCAGGCTATGAAGTGATCTCTTCAATGTATTCCAGCAGTATACAGTGTTGGAGGATTCCTGACAGTTCTGGCACAGTAGGCTGCAAGTTACCATGTGTTAGTGCTTGTGATAATAGCTATTGTCCGTACCATCTAATTATCTCATCTGGTATTCTACAATCAGTCATTCTTCTATGGCTTGCTGAGAAGCAAACTCTTCATATTTTTATGTGCATCATGGAGACATGGATTCCCTAAATGTAGAATCCAGATACTCTCTATGTAAAGCCCTGGCATGTAGACAGGCTTTGTAAAATTCCAAACTATGGAAACTTTACCCAGTATATTTGATTCTGGAAGTTTGGGTTTTTTTAAAAAAAAAAAAAACAAAAAATAGAACTAAAGGGATAATTCTTGAGATTAGTCTGGTTTCTAGAAGTTCCTATACACCTAGATGTGGTTACTTAGTGGTTAGTTTTTCTACTTATTAAAGGAAAATAAAACCAGTTAACAATTGTTGAATGCTTACTCTGTGCTAGGTGGCAGGAGAAGTGCATCATTCGCCTTACTTCTTTACTTCTCACAACAGTCCTGAGAGATATGTTCATTCTCTCCCCATTATGTACACCTAGAAGCTGGGACTTAAGGGTTAGTGAATACTACATATCACAACTAGTGAAGGGTGGAGCTGAGAGCTGATTCCATATCTGTCTGACAATTCCTAGTGCCCTCTTCTGGTTTCACTTTAAGGTATTTCTTTAGCACATATCCACAAGGAACCAAAATACTGTATCTATACAGACATAGAGAGTAGTAGCAAGAAAGAACCATCAATGGATTTTACTCCTCACCCTATGGAGTACAAATGCCTCAAAGTGGCTACCTAGATCTTCATCAGTGTGATTTTTCATTCATCTCTCAGACCACCTTCAACTCCCACGTAACAGATACCTTCACTGACTCTGACATAAGCAATATACATAGGCACATTTCAAATGCCTTCTCTTCTTTCCTTCTACTCAAATCCTCCCTCTGAACCTAGTTAGTATCTCTCCTTTTCTCATGAAGCCAACAGTAAGTGCACAAGCCTTAATGAGCTTTTCCTTCTCTGCTCTCTTGTTTCACTTACAGGGAGTTTTGGGTAATTTAATTATTTAATTTATACTGCAATATACTTTTACCAGCTCCTTCCTATTTGCCTTGTGTCCTTTCAATCCTTTTATTCTTTAATACTGCCTAGCTTTTTACGTGAATTTTAGGCCTATAGTAAGGAAGAGGAAAGTGCTCAGTAATATTTTTGGATGAGAAGATGTCCATTTGATTTAGTTGAAGTAATTGTGATGGGGGAAGGGAAAGAGAAAAACTATGTAGGAAAAATGTTAAATTTCATTCCACCCCTTAGATTTTCCACTTCAGCTTCAGGGAAAACACTACATATATTTATTTCTTGTGGCCACCGTTAAACTTGAGGAATCAGGAGGAGTTCCTTCACCTTAGTAATCCAAAATTTCTGTGGAGGAGAAAAGTAAAGTTTTCTTTTGGAAAATATTGGGAGAGCTAATTGATACAATGTTGGAACAAAAATTAGAAGTGTTAGACTCATCTCTTCTTCAGCTCCAAAGATAGAAATCCTCCCTCTTGATGAGGAAAAGTTTCTGGTCACGTCTGGCACATAACTGGTATTAAAACCTTCATGAATTTATCAATAAGATGGAGACAACCCGATGGAGGCCACACTGCTATGATCTTCCTGGAACTGAAACCTATTGAAAATATGACAGTTGAGTAGCCTCAAACAAAACTATTGAGTAGCCTCGACTACTTCTACAGGGGTCCCAAAGACATTTCCAGTATTGCTGAATATAGCATGAGCCATGCATCCCTATGCTGATTAGCAACACTAGATCACAAATGCATCATTAGCCCTCGTATCCCGTTTTCATAGAATAGCTTAGAGGTGGGGTGAGGATGAAGGTTAGAGCAGGAACTGCTAACGCATAGGACATGTTTTGAAGAAATGCTGTTCCCAAGAAGACAGTAAAGACCCTATTCAAAATTCATGATACCAACTCTGCCATGCCAGTAGGGGTAGCTGCTGAGCTGCCAAAAGTTGACCTTCTAATAGAGAGTCAGCCCAGGTGGAAGCTTGGAGAACTGGTCCAAGTCTTCCAGTTTATTTCTGACCACTCCACCTAAAATATGGTATCTTCCAGCCATGCAGAAGACACCATACTTTACCACATTACTCACCATTACTTTACCACACCCAAGTTGCTTTTGCTTACATTGTTCTCTTTCTGCCAGGAATATTATTTCCTTCCTATTCTTCAAAGCCCAGATTGGATATGACCCTTTGTGAACCAACCACCCAGGAACCCCTACACGAAACAAATCTTCCCCTAAACAATGTACCTGTCCATTCTTTCTTTCTGTCATCTATCTATATCTATGTATCTATGTATCTATCTATCTATCTATCTATCTATCTATCTATCTATCTATCTCTATATCTATATCTATCTTTATTATCTATCTATCATCTCTCTTTATAGCTCACACTGTGTTGCAGTTGGTTGTTTACCTATCTGTTTCTTCATCTGGAATGTGAAGTTTCTGAGGGCAAATTCATGTGGCATTTACCTTTATATCCCAGAACCTAGTGCAATTACTGCTACATACACAGTCTTCTGGGCAAGGAAGTAGACACCATCAACAAATCTTATCAGGATTGCTTAAAGAGTTTATATTCCAAAAGATACCATGACAGCTCAGGGCCAATGGGGTTTTTAGGTCTAGCTGTTCATCTAAGGAGTAAGAAACCTACTTCTCACCGAACTCCCTAGGCAAGCATATTGGTATGTGTGAGCTGAGTGGTTCCGGACTGAGGCGGCTTCCTCACTTGAAGCGGTTACATTTTTTATAGGATAGGAAAGGGAGCAGAAATTGAACAGTTAAAGTTATTAGAAACTCAGAGAAGAGAGGTACTGAAGGCACCCACAACGTGCCCTGGATAGACAGCACATGCATGTCTGGAACTAGTGAGAATTGCCATCCCTGGTAGAGAGGATCCAAGCCCCCATCTGGGTCATAAAACCAACAGAGTAGATTTTTCTTGCAGGCCAATCATAAGGCTTAAGGAATGATTCCCCACTGACTTCTTTCACCACCAGGTAGTTTTAGGAGATGAGAGGGGGGTGGGAAAAGGAGGATTTCAAGAATCAGAATTCTTATAACAAGGAAGAATTTCCACATCAAAACCTGGATTTGTAGATCTGTTTTGTGCCAAGTGTGAAAAGGCATGAAATAGCTAGGCATGAGCTATTCCCCAAAGACTTGTCTTTTACTAGAAAGAACTTTATAAATGTTAATAGGTACTAGACTAGCTGGAAGCAGATTTGCTCTGGGCCCAAAAACATAAAATAATCATCACTTTGTTTGTCTGATTCTAAATGGACTTAGTATTGATTTGCATTATAAGAATTCCAAATTCCCACCACTCTGGGAAAGTCATCCAAACCCACTACTTTTCATTCCTGGTAGTTTTCTGCACATGAAACTTCCTTTTCAATTTTGTACCAAGTGTGGAGAAGAATACACATGAGAGAAATTCTGACCAAACATTGCATCTGCTCTCTTTCCATGGTTCCAGCCCAAACACTTCAGAGTGGGTTCCATTTCAACTGGTTTCAAGGGTGTGGCTCAAGTTCAGTCCATGTACAAAGGGTGGAGTTCAAATTAATCATAGCCCCTAAGAAAGTTTGAGGACAAAAAGTAGGTATAGTATGTACCAGAGGGTTTGCCTCTATTACATGGGACTTAGACACACACATTATCACTGTATTTCCTCTCATAAAAATATGAGTTCAGAATTGTAGAGTGAAAGAGACTTTAGAAGTTATCTTCCCCGTACTTTACAGTTAAGGATAGACCATACAGTGAGTCAGCAGTGCTGAGGCTAGACACTTCATCTTCTAACTTCCTCAGCACACTTCTTCCTCTCTACTGCAAACTCTCTCCATTACAGAACATTTAATTTTTTCTTCCTTTCTTTTTTTTTTTTTTTTTTTTTTTGACAGAGTCTTGCTCTGTCACCCAGGCTGGAGTGCAATGGCGCAATCTCAGTTCACTGCAACTTCTGCCATCCAGGTTCAAGCTATTCTCCTGCCTCAAGCCTCCCAAGTAGCTAGGATTACAGGCACATGCCACCATGCCTTGCTAATTTTTGTATTTTTAGTAGAGATGGGGTTTCACCATGTTGGCCAGGCTGGTCTCAAACTCCTGACCTCAGGTTATCCACCGGCCTCAGCTTCTCAAAGTGCTGGGATTACAGGCATGAGCCACTGCACCTGGCCAGAACATTTTAATTTTAAATCTTTTCATGCATAATGTAAGTTAATGCATGTAGTAAGTCTATTTATTCATTTACGAATTCAATAAATATTAATTGCCTACTATGTAACAACGTTGTTCTGGCTGCTGCTTGGAATATTTTAGCGAGCAAAATACTCTAGCATCCCTATACTTGCAGAGTTTACATATTCTAGCGGGATAGTTAAGACATACGTACTCATGCCCATTTGACAGATCAGAAAATGAAGACTCATAAAACAAGTAGCTTGGAAAACAAGTTAATTAATAACAGATTTGGCACTGTGATTTAGAACTATTGCCCCAGACCCAGCCTGGAATGAATACACAAATTCATGCTTCTATCTTGAAATGCAATTCAGAGCCTCAGGAGGTAGAAAATGATGTTCACACACAGTCCTTATTTAACTTGAGCACAAGTCAATCTAAGGACTGAAGCTACATGAGGAGGAGGAGCCAGAAGGCTTTTATTTAAAGAATGCAGATTTATTCAGTTTGCTTCTAAGTCTGTATGTCACTTCACTTTCTTGGTGATTGCCGTGGGTTGAATTATCTTTCCCAAAGATATGTTGAAGTGCCCAGTAGTTCAGAATGTGACCTTATGTGGAAACAGGATCTTTATACGGGTAATCAAGTTAAAATGAGAGCATTAGGGTGGGCCTAATGCATTATGATTGGTGTCTTTATAAGAAGGAGAAATCTGGACATGGAGACAGATACATGTAGAGGGAAGGTAATGTGAAGACACAGAGAGAATGCCATCTACAAGCCAAAGAATGTCTGATACTACCAAAAGCCAGGAGACAGGGGTGGAACAGATTCTCCCTCAGTGCCCTCAGAAACAACCAGTCTTGGTGACATCTTGAGCTTGAATTTTTAGCCTCCAGAACTGTGAGGCAATAAATTTCTGTTGTTTCAAGGCCACCTGGTATGTCGTATTTGTTAATGGCAGCCCCAGGAAATGAATGTAGAAATGATTACCACATTCAATTTCCCTTTTTCCACATAAGGTCACATTCAAAGACCCTGTTTCCATATAAGGTCACATTCTGAACTACTAGGCACTTCAATATAGCATGTCAATTTGTTTCATGTTCTTATAAAATGAATCATCTTTTTATTTTTATGCCCCCTTGAATTATCCCACATTTCCCTGGTCAGGGACACAGATTTGCTGAGATTAGAAATAGAAGATAAACAGGTCTCAGGCAAGTATTATACAGACACAGACTGAGTGCATGTCTGCTCCAAACACCTCCCCTAGCTGGTCACTCACACACTCAGCATTTCATAGCTCTGGGCAACTGTCTATAAATGATGGAATACCCAGCTCCAGAGATAAAGAAGATCTGTTCTCTTACTGTTTATTGTTAAGTCTGAAATTTTCAAAAGTTGTAGCCATATGACTCATGCAGTTAACAAACCCATATAATGTGAGAGATACAAGGGAATAAAACACTCTGATTCCATTTGTACCAAAAAAAACCCTCCAAATGGATGATTTACAGAAGAAAAAAATAGGAATTTTTTTGCCTAGTGCACTCTCTTTGAAATTCACAGAGAGAGGGCTTGTCTTGCATGCACTTAGACACCACCCCGTCAAAATAAAGGATGAAATTGGAAGAAACTGGGATAATCTGAATTTCAGGTGATTCTTTTGAGTATCTATGGTAGCCATTTATTTATCATTAGAAGTCAGTGTCAAATTTGGGGTGACTAAGTGTGACCATTAAAAGAATGAAAAATATGCCAACCTGTTGGAAACCGAGTAAGCTTCTTGATTACAAGAAATCCCCAGTATATAGTATATAGCAAATGCTCATCGTAATGTTTGTTTCATTGTAATGAACTAAGAACTGATGATAAAGTGAAACAGAGACCTTCTTACATGCATCAAAAAGGGAGCATAGACTAAGGAGGAGAATGGGAGAGATGAGATGTACTAAACTTACTGTGCCTGTTTCATGGTAATTAGTCTGCATTATGATGAGTTTCATGGCACAGGGTGGTTTACAGCTCAATGTAAGTGAATGTTTACACTGACCATGCTGAGATACCCCCAGGAGAGCACTTGAAAACTTCCAGTTACTTGGTGGTATCTGGCAGAGCTCAGTTTTGTTAATAAAACTTTCAAGTGACCGCATTTGAACCATAACATTTCATTCCCCTTGTGTATATGATAATTGCCACAAAACTGGTTTTGATACCTGCAGTATCAGTCTTTTCTATCACTCCACTCACCAAAGCATTTAAGGCCAATTTAAGGGTCTTCAGTTAATAATCTGTAGGATTGCTATAGGCTCTTTTATTCAACACTTTGTTATTGAGACTTGCTAGGTGACTAGCTGCTCTGTAGGTGCTACAAGGACACAAAGAAAATTAAAATAAGGAAATGGGTAATGTTTTATTCTGAACCAAGTCATCTCTGGTGTACTTTCCTAGGAAGAGTTGACCTGGGGCTGGATGCAGAGACTCATATCTGTAATCTCAAACACTTTAGGAGGCCAAGGCCGAGAATTGTTTGAGGCCCTGAGTTTCAGAACAGCCTGAGCAACAGAGCGAGACTCCGTCTTTACAAAAAATCATTTTTTAAAAAAGAGTTGACCTAGAGTTCTATTCAAAAGCTTTCCATGTCTTGGTGCCATCACTGTGGCACCATCTTTTTAACTTGGTTTCCTTCTTTTTTCTTTCTCAGAAGAACATGATGTATAGGAGTACAAACTTTGGAGCCAGACTGCCCAAGTTCAAATCCCAGCTCTGTTGCCCACTAGCTCTATGACCTGAGAAACATTCTTTAAACTCTTTATATTCTATTTCTTTGGGTGTTAAAGAGGCACAATAACAATACCTATGCCATGCAGTTTTGTAAACATTAAATGTGATAATATACATGAAGTGCTTAGAATAGTTTTAGGTAAATAGTAAGCACTGCATAAGAATTTGCTATAGTTACTACTCTCCTAGGTCACTAGATATACACAAAACGTGAAAGAAGATCAGCAATGAAGAACAGTATTAAAACAGAGTTAGAGGGATCCCCAATGTCAATTAAAGGGAGAAGAAAAGTGACAGCTGTTGACACATCTATTCTCATAATGAAGATTTCAGAAAAGAAGGCATTTTCTAAGCAAAATGTGCTCTTCTTTTCCCAGGAAAAGGGGGGAAAGTATTTGTATTATTTTAAATAGCAGGCTGTCGCTGAACGTGGTTCCACAGTTCAGCACTTGAGGCAGATGGTTAAAAGCCACATGCTTGCGGATTTTCCCACTTTTTCCACACTCACAGACTCACAACCACTTTTGGTGCCCGTGGTTTAACCTCTGTTTCTCTAACTCCTGTTTATGAGTCAAGCGGTTTCATGTCATCAGATTGATGGGGAAAAGTGTGAACAAGGATAAGGATGTGGAAGTAGTTTCCGCACTGGGAAGCACCACAGTGTGCCAATGCTAAAAAGGAAAAAAAAGAATTCAAAGTATTTGGGCTTTGAGGGATTGTATTTAGTTAACTTTGAAAGTTTGAATGCAATCAAAGTAGCTATCTAAATGTTTAAAAGGCATTATTGACTGGAATATAAATAAAAATATCAGTGTTAGAACAGGCTGAGGTGATGGTGCACAGAAGCAGGGTGGGTGTTGGGTCAGAGACAAACAAGAAGATTGGTAATCTCTCTCCCTTTCTCCTTGGAAAAAGCATAGGTCAAAGTTTACCAATGATGCCAACATCCTGTCTGGCCAAGACAAAGCTCAGTAATGAGGGCAGTGAGGACACTGTGAGCCATACAAAGCTGTTTGTTTCTGCTGGCATGCTAATGCAAACAAGTTGCTGATGAAATTGCCTGGGGAAAAAAAATCCTATTCCTTATTCTTTGCTCTTGCTTGACCTCAGTAATCTTAAATTTCAAAATTCCGTAGAACCATAACTAATCAAAACTCTGAAAGCCCTCAGAGATTTCCCTCCACCCCCAACTAATTTCAGAGACAAAGAAACAAAGCTTACAGGTTATTTGACTAACCACAAGCTACTGAAAGAGCTGGGTCTGGGATCTGGTTTTTCTGTCCAATGAGGAGCACTCTCCCATGTATACCTCACTGAATTTCAGTGGGCATCTTCTGGGAACTTCTTGGAAGAATATAATATTTTTAGCCTTTAAATGATCCACAAAGATGGTTGGAGAACTTCCAAGTTCAAAGACATAGTTCCTCCAAGAGGATGTGGAATGTTCTTTCACATTGACCCTATTATTGCTGTTACTAAAGAAAAATGACCAAAATTTCTTTGTCAGGAAGACTGATGAGCAAAGCAGGACTGAGGGAAAAAGTGGCTTATGAGAGTTCTACATTTAGAAAAGTGTTCTTAACCTCCTTGTCAAAATCCTCTCAACATTTAAATAATGGTTCTTTCAAAAAGTCCAATCTTCTTTTAGTATAGTTAAAAAGTATTTCGCTCATTTCATCTTCTTAACCTGGCTCGATTTCCCCTTTTGCTTAATTAGTCTAATGTTTCCATCCATTTCCCTTACAAACCTTGGTTTCTGGACTTCTAATTGTTTTAAATAGTTTCCATTGTAACCTCTCCAGTATATCCACATCTTTCTTAAATTGTGTTACTCCTAACCAGACATAAAATTCCATTTGAAGAGTTCCCAGGAAGGTGGTGAGGCAGTTATTCATGTACATTACACAGCACACAAATGAAAACAGAATACATTTGGCAATTTTCTACTTGTGAGTCAGGGCAGTATTGGAACTTCTGTTCAACTCAGTTCTGAACTGATTCTATAATTTCCCCCCTCACCGCTCAAATACTATTAATTAATTCATTCAATCATCTACTTGTTAATATCTTAATTTTTAAAAATGATTTGAGGGAACTTTATGATAGTGATAACATTTGAAAAGGGATTCAAAATTCAATAGATGAAAGGTTGAGATAATTATTTGTAAACCTTAGGTAATAATACAATTGAACATAAAATTTACGTCCTAATTCCCTGGAAACAAGGCAACAAGGGAAAATTTTCTATTTATAAGCAATTTTAAAGATCCTTTGCTTCTGAAGAACAAACAAAATTAAAGTATCTCTTCTCATAGCTCTTTGCTTGAATTTCTCAGCCAGTGATTCAACACTTAAGTTCTTCTCCTCAATGCCTATGGGATCCTTGAGGATAGGCATCATTTCTTATAACATAGTTGTGGTTTGATTAATGCATGTTGAATGAATGATTTCCCAGAAATCCTTTATCGGGTTTTCACATTGTCCTAAAACATTGCCTACATTAATGTATTTACACTGTTTTGACTTCTTAGAATTGAGTGTTAGACATTCTCGGTTCACCAAGTGGATTTTGACTATATTTGTATATTTTTCAATTTTATTTTGTAAAGGGTCAGCAAATAAACTTGTTTTAGGTAATTGATCTATAGGTCACACATAACCCTACCCTGAGCTGCACCACATCTTCCATAATGGGTGAAAATCAGGCTGGAGCAGAACAAGGCTATTGGGCAGCCCCAGAGCTGAGGAGATGGCAGTGGTCTTGCATGTTATTTGTTCATTAAAAAGAATCTTGATGTTTAATGGCTTTGTTTTATAGACCAAGTCAATATGCCCTTTACAAAAGCTTTGATATCCAAGAGAAAACTTCAAACACCCTTAATAATCCTAATATGAAGAAATACTTAAAAATCCATGTGTTCATTTTACATAAATGTTTAAAATCTCATTTTACGTTAAAATGATAAATTGACCTTAAGTCTTCTAATCAGTATAGTTCTTTGCTGTTCTGATCCAATAAATAAAATGTTTTAAAAGACATAACGAAACAGGCTGCTCAAAAGCAAAATAAACAGTTTAGTAGATAAGAAATAGAACTGAAATATAAGCAGTAAGTATTGTGGAAGCAACAGCTCTGGAGATCTTCATGCCCAATAAAAGGCATAGTAACTGAATCTTGTTTCCTCAGAGGAAACCAATACTAAAAGTTTTCCATGCACGGTAAGGCACTAGATCTAGCCTTACTTCTTGGAGTCAGTAGCCAGAGAAAGGCCCCCTATATGTAAAGGTAGAATTTGAAAATAGTTGTCAAACTATTGCTTGAGTCTGTGGCTTTAAAAGCTGTTTTAGGTCTAGAATACAGAAATACTAAGACATAGGCTCATGACCAGGAACTAAGCCAATGAGCTCCAAGAATGTATCTGGAATAGGAACCGCTGAACAGGAGCCCCTAAACATTGTTTAACAATCTGGTTCTAGATAGGAAGCCCAAAGGGTTTGCCACACATACATAGAATATGGGAAAGCTGCTAAAGTGAGAGGAAAGAAGGAGAATTTTAACAAGAAAAAAAAAGAAAGAAAAGACAGAGCTGAGATGAAACATTTAAAATAAACTCATGCCAACACACATTTTGTGAAATTACAATATGAACTATTAAGATAAAATTGTAAATGCTACCAGAGAGAGGAGACTGACAAAAAAAGAATGACTGAGAGTGTTGGCAGAAAGAAAGGAAGGAGGGAAGGAAGGAAGGAAGGAAGAGGAAGGAAGGAAGGAAGGAAAGGGAGGAGGGAGGGAGGGAGGGAGGGAGGGAGGAGGGGGAAAGGAAAGAAAGGAAAGGAAAGGAAAGGAAAGAAAGGAAAGGAAAGGAAGGAAAGGAAAGGAAAGGAAGGAAGGAAAGAAAGAAAGAAGAAAAAAAAGAAGAAAGAAGAAAGAAGAAGAAAGAAGAAAGAAAGAAAAAAAGGAAGGAAGGAAGGAAGGAAGAGGAAGGAAGGAAGGAAGGAGAAGGAAGAAGAAGGAAAGAAGAAAGAAAGAAAGAAAAAAAAAGAAAGAAAGAAAGAAAGAAAAGAAAGAAAGAAAGAAGAAGAAAGAAGAGGGAAAGAAAGAAAGAAAAGAAGGGAAGTTGGAAAAAATAAGGGCCTAAATTAAAAACTGAAGAAAAGAAGCACAACATAACTATGAAGACTAGATGGAAAGAAATAAAGATAATGGCAGATATCAGATGAATTAGAAAACAAAATACAGTAGGCAAGATCAATAAAATCAACAAATGGTTATGAGAAATCATTGATAAATTAACAAAACAAACAGTACTACAGATAAAAAAGAAAAGCAAATCATAAATAAATAATACTAGGACCACAAAGAATGATATCTAAAAGTAATTTGAGATTTTTAAAATAACAAATTATTATTAACAACTGTGTCAATAAATTTGCAGTTGCAGTTTATGTGAATATTATTAAATTAGTCATTAAGTAAATCAAAACAATAATCAAAATCTCCCCCCTTCAAAGATAATAGGTTCAGATCAATTTACAGGTGAATATTACCAAGCTATCATAAAATTAATAATTTCTATTCTGTATACTTTCAAATACAGAAAAAAAGGAAAGAGACAGCTAAGGGATAGAAGAAAACCAAAATTACTTCCCTAGTCTTAACACCACTCAACACATTTCTGACACTGGAGTCACTGGTGTCAATTCAATCCTCACTCTATCTGGAGATAGTGTCAGATCTCAGAAGTTCAGGGCTTGGTCCCACAAGACTGTCCCCCACTTCAGATGCCAATTGCAAGTCTTAGGTTGTGACCTGTACTTCTGACTGAACAGGTGTAAATTGAGGCTTTCATGATTCCTTCCTTAGTTTGATTAATTTGCTAGAGTGGCTCATAAAATCGGGAAACATTTTACTTATATTTACCCATTTATTATAAAGAATATTTCAAAGGATACAGATGAACAGCCAGATGAAGAGATGCATTTGGCAATGTATGGGAGAAGGAATGTGGAGCTTCCATGCCCTCTTCAGGCACACCACCCTCCAGGAACCTTCATGTGTTTAGCCATCCAGAAATTCTACAAACTCGATCATTTTGGATTTTTATGGAAGCTTTATTACATAGGTGTGATTGATTAAACCATTGGCCATTGGTGATCAACTCAACCTTCAGCCTCTCTTCCCTCCCTAGAGTTAATTGGGCAGTGAATTCAGACTGAAGATTGAGACGATCAACAATGGCCAATGGTATCTGGTTCCCCTGGCAACCAGACTCTACCCTGATACTGTCCAGGAATCCCCAACCATCAGTCATCTTGCTAGCATATAAAAAGACACCTACTTATCACTTAAGAGATTCCAAGTGTTTTAGGAGCTGTGCTCCAGGAAACAGGGATGAAGACCAAATACAGTATATATTTTATAACAGCACAGGTACATACAGCATTTTATATTACTACTATGATTTTTATATGAAAATTAGGAAAGTAGAAGAAAATAAAATTATAGATCTATTTCATTTACAATATATCTGTAAAAATTTCAAATAAAATATTAGTAAGTAGAACTCATCAGAGACTATAAAAACATCACATCATATCCTAATAGTGTTATTCCCAGAAATCCAGGATGGTCAAGCATCAGCAAATCTATTAATGAAATAAACCACAATTTCAAATTAGGAAAGGGAAAAAATTATACCTTCAATAAATCAAAAATATGATATTTCAATAAATATGTGTAATAGAAGCACTTAGCCCACTTAGCATAGAAAGAAATTCTCATCTGATAAAACTCTCATCTGTCTATTAAAGGTCTGCCATTAAAACTATATTTAATGTTGAAATTTTGGAGCATTCCCATAAAATGAGAAACAAAATAGGATGTTCTATGTTGTCATTTATATTCAACATTCTACTGCAGATCTTAACTATGGAGGAAGATTTTTAAAAAGCCACAAAATGAATAAAAATTAGAAATGAAAAGCCAAGATATCTTTATTTGTAGCTACAATGATTTTCTGTGTAGAATATACAAGACAATCCACAAATGAATTTTTAAGAACTAATAAAAGAATTCCACACTACTACTCATTAAAAGGTAAACAACCAAAATGCAAAAATTCAATGGGAAAATACATTTCATTCACAATTGCAACAGAAACTTAAGGTACCTAAACATAAATAATGAGAAACATACAGTATGACCTTTGTAGGAAAAAAAAAAAAAATGCAGCAACAGTACTAAAGAAAGTAGAAAGAGGCCGGGTGTGGTGGTTCATGCCTGTAATCTCAGCAGTTTGGGTAAGGCTGAGGTGGGCGTATCACTTGAGGAGTTCGAGACCAGCCTGAGCAACATGGGAAAAAATCATCTCTATAAAAATACAAAAATTATCTGGGTGTGGTAGTGCACACCTATAGTTTCAGCAACTTGGGAAGCTAAGGTGGGAGAATCACTTGAGCCCAGGAGGTGAAGGTTGCAGTGAGCTGAGATCACACCACTTTACTCCAGCCTGAGTGACAGAGCAAGACCCTGCCTCAAAAAAAAGGGAAGAAATGAAGAAATAGATACATGTAATATTTCCATGAATGGAAAAATTCAGGATTGCAAAGATGTAATTTTGACAATTTCAATTAAGAATCAAAGGACAGGATTTGCCCTAAAATCAGCACTTTGTATAAACAACAGTATGAAAACATGCTGTCAGCCCAAGTACAGACAGTTGGATCAGAATAAAATTCCTAGAAAAAAGACACACATAAAAAATGATTTTGGATAAGAAAAAAAAAAAAAAAATAGCACTCCAGGTTCTCCAATCTCAGATTCTCTGTAACATGAATAAAATGTCAAAATTCATGGTTTTACAAACAAAAGAAATTTAACTTCTTGATTTCTATGGAGGACCTCAGAGAAATAAGAACCTCTTTCCTGTTCTCCTCAAGCTTAACTTCTCTGAATTATTTTGACACCGGTAAGTACCTCTCTGTTTGAAACCTTCTCTTTTCCTTTGACTTCCATGGCACTGTACATTCCTGGTTTCTAGTTCCAGGAGTTTGAAGGAGTTAAGGATGTGCCATTCCCAAATATGCTGAATTGGTATATTCATTATTTTTAGTTGAAAACGCTGGAGAAATTAATTTCAAAAACAACTAGTTGATCTGTCTCTTCCTGCATGCAGCAAGCCATAAAGATTTTCTGGAAGCACTAACATCTCTGAACCAAGGTGAGAAAACCCTTCTCACCAGAGACTGGGAATTGGAGGCAGCAATGGATCTGAGTAGATAAACTGTCTGAAGGAACCTGTATCTTCCACTAGTTTTACACTCCCCCGTGTATCTCCTAGTGACTCCAGTAGAAATTTACTGCCCCTAGGCAGATCCCCCTTGTTCTGCCATTCCTTCTGAAATTCATCATTCTTTGTCAAACAATTATGAAAACGTCTTGCTTGGTCACTTCAGATTTCACTGTTTTGTGAAGATGCCCATGTGCCTATAAAAATGATAAAATTTGTATGCTTTTCTTTTGTTAATCTGCCTTGTGTCAATGTGGTTTCTAGATGCAGCCACAGAGCCCACATAAGACCTTGTGGAGGCACAGAAATTGGAGATGACGTCTTCCTCCCGTAAACCTTCTTTACTTATTTCACTGGCTACTTTTGATTATCTACCTTCTCAAAATAAGTACTTCTCCGGACTCTAGCATCAACTCAGAGGTACGAAATGAGTGATGTCACTATAATAAAAATCATTCATTTACTTTTTTATCAGAACAATATTTATCAGCATTTACGGCTACAACAGTAAACATAAATAGGAATAGAAGTGATATTGAACAGTGCTTATGTCAGCATATATAATGACTACACACAGGACTCACTGGAAAAAACAGAAATTCCTTACTATCTAAAATAGAAATGCATTTCCCAACAAATTTGACTTTAGTATTTAATAATATTTTTCCAAAATATATAATATAGTTTTAGTTTGATGAACTGTATAAGAATAATGATTGTTATAACTCAATCCAAAAGAAAACATTTTGAATTTATTTTGAAATATTTTGAATTTTAATCAAATAAAAATCTTTAAAATAGATTTATATTTTTTTGGTTGCGAGGAATATTTTTAGGGTGCGAAATAAAATAATTTCAATCCTAGAAATATATTACATTAGAACACAAATATTGTGAGAAAGTGGAATAGAATATAATTTCAAGAAAAAACATCTTCACTATTGAGAAGCAGCTTATTCATTAAAAAAGAAAATAATTAGGGGGGGAGGGATTGCATTGGGGAGTTATACATGATATAAATGATGAATTGATGGGTGCTGACGAGTTGATGGGTGCAGCACACCAACATGGCACAAGTATACATATGTAACAAACCTGCACGTTATGCACATGTACCCTAGAACTTGAAGTATAATAAAAATTTAAAAAAATAAAAAAAAACAAAAAAAAAAACAAAAAATAAATAAATAAATAAATAAAAATAAAAAATAAAATGCTGCTAAGGAAATGTCAAAAAAAAAAAAGAAAAGAAAATAATTAACGGATGATAGTGTTTATCAACCTACTGTGGTATTTCAATTCTATTTGCTTTACTTAAAAGAGGTCTAAAACATCAATGTTATAAACTATCATAAATAACATTCTTTGCAACTGTTTAAACTTATGCTGAAATTTTTTAGATGTCAACTTGAAAATGTGCCAGAGGGCACATGGTTTTTCAGATTTCCTGGAATTTTTTAGTGAGTACATGGGGAAAATGCTTTGAGGACCACTGATTTAGTGCACATGCCCAACCTACTATGAGTAAACCTAGTCTTAAAATGCATCCTTAGTAGTTTAAAATCTGTATTATAAAGGCTTGTTACATTATAATTGTAAGTTCTTTCCAATGTGGATTTAAATTATTCTCTTGAAGCCAATAAAAATTTGTACATCACACTTCTGCAATTAATTCCAGCTCCCCATATTTTATTCCACTTTTAAGCGCATACTCATATTTGAAATGGCAAGACTCACTTTTGTAGAAAACAGGTATGTCCATCAAAACACACCCTTTTAAGCTCTGTCTGTGTGAGGATTCATAATGAGCAAATGCTGGTTCAAATACAGTATCTCAGCTTCTGGTTTCTGCAGCCTCAACCAGTTCTTCACGTTGTTCCTCATGAAGCCTTTTCCCTTGCTCTCAGGCAGAGTCGGTCAGAGTTGGTCACTTCCTCCAAGGGGCTTCCACAGCACATGAACCCCTCCCCCATTAAGGTCAGGTCAGTGGATTGAAATCACTTTAGCTGTGAGTTGAAAGTCAGTTGGAAACCTAAATTGGAGGAAAGAGCCTGAGAGGCAAAGGCAACATTCCTGGACACAACACAACAAAGACTGGCTGTAACATAGTCTCAGTTGAGCAGGCCTTGGAATGGTCACATCAGACTTTTCCCTTTGCAATAAAATCTAGAGAGAGGTTGCAGCTAAGAGAGAAGAGTAATGAAGTACAAGGAATAGGAGTTGAACAAAGTAAAGGGTCAGTCGTTTTCTATCCAGGGCAATCCCACAGATGCTAGAGCGGCCATTAGCATACTTCATCTTGTAAAGCTCTGTTTATTTACTCAGACCTGGCACCTTTCAACGCTTGCTGAGGCCGAGGCCTGGTTTAGAAAGGCAAACGCATAGAGAAACTTTCCATCTTGTTACACTTCCCATCATAAGACTGACATTTTCTGTTCTGTTCAAATTAAAGCTCGTGGGCGGCTTTAATTTGGTTTTCCCTCCAGTTCTCAAGTCTTAATCTTTGCCAAATCAAGAAGCAGGCAGGAAGGGGAAAAAGAGGGGAAAACATATGCACTTGCATTCCCCAAGTCATCTCAGAAGTAACTTAATACTGGTTCAGGTCATCCATGTCTTACACATCAGTTTTATTCTGTGGATTGTTTACACACCACTTCTAGCATGTCTCTAATAAATTAAAATTTGCTGAAGTGGTAAAATATACTGAAGATAGAGTGAATGGTCTACAGGCTACACAGAGAGGCCATTATTCTTTGAGGAAGTAGGAAAAGCAATCATAAAATTTTGAAAAATTATGCAATAACTTTGTACGTATTGCCCATCTGTATTCATTACAATGATCTACTTCATAGACATATAAATAGAATGAGAAAGTAACAAATCTGCTGTGTGTTCTAGACTTCAGTCAATGAAATTCAATTAGAGTCTTTAATAAAGAAAACCTCCACAAATGTCAAGCGTTTGTCTGCATATTCTTTATGCTGTCCTGAAGTTACACATTTAGTTTCTTTCCAGTTCTTGCCCTTTTTGTTTTTCTTTTCAAAAAGTCTCTTTGTAGAGAGATGAGAAGGTATGATTGCTTGGGTTTGCTGGGGGGTGGGGGCGCTTGGTGGCGTTATTCTTGAGGAGCATTAAGCTCTCTATATCACACCCTCCATAAGCACTTAGTTGAGCTCTAGTGGGACAACATTATGCTGAATATTTTCTAAAAAAAAAAAAAAAAAAAAAAGACCACACAGATAAGGCCGTAAAATTGCCAGGGACTCAGAACAGGTTTTTACGACACGCACGCTGATCAAAAGGGCTTAACCAAGATGGTTTTAATCATATTTGGGCATTGGAGAGTTCTCAGGTCACAGAAATGGTTCTGTGTTTTGTTTTGGTTTGGGAAAGCTCTCTTTTCTTCAATAACCTCAGAAAACAAAGCCACATAGAAAGGCTGTGCTCAATTGTGTTTCTGTGTTCAAGCAAAATATACCACCTTGAGGAGGTCTTTTACTTACAATCAGATCTGTATATATTTAAGAATATTTTGAATTGGACATGCTCATTTGAACATTCACCCTTTTGAAACTAAGCCACTTTAAATTGTGCTGGGAATCATACAAATGAACGGTTGTGAAAAAAGAATGTTCTAGCTGTGTATGCTATTATTTTGCAAAGTTTGATGTCAAATATTTAGCATTACTTTTTAAAATTCAAAATACAAAGTATTAGGTATAATGCTGAAGTGACATTGTAGCCTAGAGCAAGATAGGAAATAACTACCTTTGCAACCCAGGGCTCAAAATGTGAAAAAAGATCCTAGGGTTAAACAAACTAGCAATTTGATACACAACTGCTCCCTTATCTTCTCCTCCTCCTCCCCCTCTTTTCTCCTTTCTCTTCTCTTTTTCTTTGTTCTTCTCCCCCCCCCCTTCCCCAACTTCCTCCTCTCCACCTCCTTTCCCCCTTTCTTGCGGTAGAAACACATGTGAACTTGGAATAACAGCATGATCCCCGGTTAGAGTGGGTGTAGGTTGACTTGCTATAGAAAGATAATTTCCCTTTGTTTACCCGCAGAAAGTAATGACATCTCAGAAAATATCTTGCCAAGCATTTCTTCTAAGAGTTTGCCAATCTTAAAGGAAGACAGAAGGAAAGGAAGAACAAATCTCTGCTTTTGGAATACCATCTTTCCTCTTTTTTTGCAGAAAAATAATGAATATATAAAAATAGTAAAAATATGTTAGGCGGTTGGAGTTGCAAGAACATCAGTTAATCACATAAACCACAATGCAGGTGGAAAAACTCTAGCCCAAAAATGCTATTTAGTAATGACTGAGGGTCAGAAAAAATCACAAGCATCCCAGAATCTGTGTCCTTAGTTTGCCTCAGATCATGAAACTGGTGGAGAGGTAACGGCACTAGACAGACGTTGTGTTACCAGCTTTAAGCAGCAGCTTCTTTGTGTTGTCTTTACCTCATAGCCCTCCTAGCTCTCACCCTCCCTGTTCCCAGTTCACTATATAATCTGCAGGATTATGTTGTACAAATGCTATTTTGAAAGTTTCTTTTTTCTTTATTCAAATTCTTCCTCGAGACTTCCCTCTTCCCAAGACTAGCTCTCAGAGTTTGGGTAAAGCAAAACACAGCTAAACAAAAAAACAGTCATCCAAGGCCTACTAAAAACCTATCAATCTAGGAAAGAGGTCAAGATTCCCACTCCTTCCTTAATTGGCTTTGTGGCTTAAATGCTGGGCAGAAAATCTCTAAAACAGCAATATAGGAATGCATACTGTATTTCCTCTCCCAGGTAAACCTTTGAAGAGGAAGTGAGGAAGAACTATCCAAGAAAGAGGCTCAGAAGTCTTATGAAAATGAGAGATAAAGGATGTGGGGAGGGTTTGGGAGGGGTTGGTGAACATAGCAATGCAACCAGGAAGAGAAGGCGGCAGGGCTTGCATGAGCTTCATGGGCTCCAGCTTAAGTAGATTAAGTTTTGGATGGCAATGGGACACCCAGTGGGAGATGCCTATAGCCCTTGGGCCATAGGATATGTTTAATGTGCTCAAGTCAAAATTCAGAAGTCTCTAGGTTTTTCATGTAAAAGCACATTTGAGGAAAACACAATAATATTCCGTATATTTATTCATCAGAATGTTGCTTGACTCTTTTGAAGTCATTTTAACTAACGTGTGTCTGCAGTGAGCTCTGTTCTACTTCTTTAGGATCCCTCAGAGTGACTCCAATGACCTCATTCAAACTAATAAGCTCACTTTCTTCCTCGTCTTAAATCCACCCTCCCGTTTGCCTCTTAAACATCATGGAAAGGGAATGTGACATTTTAGAAGGTGTCATGCCGACAGTCTCACAAACTGAGGCTCATTTCACCAAAAAGGAGAGCTTGTGCTATAGCCAGTACATTTTCTCTCTCCAGTGTCCTCCACAAGTAATTAACACAGCCAGGTTGGGACCACAGAATAATTCAGACTTTCATGCCAGTAAAATACAGTTTGCATTGTTAAGTATTATTTCTTCTTTAAATCTCTGTCCATGAGGTTTTCGAGGTCAAGGACATTGTCTTACTCATCTTTAAGGAATATAATTGTATTGACTATGTAAAGTATAGTTAGAACATAATCGATTCTCATTTATTGTTTAGTTGATAGATTAAAAAGTATTTGGTTCCTGAAAACAAACGTATAAGGCAATGGGAAACTTCAGAGTAGAAATGTATGATGAGGTGCAAGTAACTTTTTTTTCCCCCTGAAAAAGAAGTATATAATACGGAACTCCAGTCTCTGCCTCTGGTACTTGAACTCCTGGAGTTCTTTTTGTTCAAAACTGTCACCATTATTTAGCTACTCAATTAACACCTTCAAAAGCAAGTAAACCCTCATGGTTCTCCTTTACCCACATTTTTAATCAAACAGATCCTCAGCCATTAGATGCAGTTTTTTCTACTGACAGGCCTTTGGAACAAGCCAAATCAAAGCATGTATGTAATATTGTAGCAAAGTTTCTGTATCATATTAATTCTTATCTGTCTTTATGTGTAACTATTTCTCTATTGCTGTATTTTTGTGACAAACAGTTATTATTGTTCAACTTCATTGCTTTTTATGTGGTTTCTGTTCTAGCGTTCTGTTTAGAAAGATTGTAAATGCTTTAAGAGTATATACCTGTTAACCTAGGACTCTTCTACTGTTTTTGTTATTTCACATCTTCCATTTAATTTCTTTAGATCTCAATTTGATGAGATGTATATGGGAAAATAAAATTTTATATGTTTTTCCCAAATGATTAGCCAGTTGTTCTAAAACTACATATTAAAGAATCCAATCTTATCATGTACTAAACTTCTTTCTATATTTGATTCCACTTCTGAAAATTGTATTGCATTATAATGAGTTTCTATAAAAGCAGAAAAAATCTCTTATACTTCTCTGGCATATCTAGAAAGTTACAACAATTCCTAATACTCAATAATTGAATCAATGGATAAATTTTCCACTTCATTTAATCAATCTCTCAGGCTTGTTAATCCTACTGTATAAATATCTCTGGAAGAATTCCTTTTCCTTTTGTTAGCACATTGCCTTCCCTCATTACAGGCCCTAATAATGATGGACTTTTAAAATATGTTTTACATACAAATGGAATATAGTTCAAAAATGTAAATCTGATCAAGTAACTCCCCAGTTGAAACCTGTAAATGACTACTCATTTCATCTTCCACACCTGAGGACTACCAAGGCCCTCAGTTCAACCAAGTGAAACTATTATTCGTTCTCAAAATTTCATATTCAATATACCTTACTAGTTTTTTTGTTTATTAGTTTCTTAATCCTTGCCTTGTAAATACTCGAACATCTTGGTAATAAATGTGTGGACAAAGTGGATTTACTAATAAAGAGGGGGATCATGGTTATAGAAAGATAAGTGAGTTTTGGCCAGATGAACAAAAACTGAAGCTATGGAACAACTCTCATGCTCTTCCAGAACCACAGGCCATTGAGAATGACTAGTTTGCAGGTGGAAAGTGAAGACATAAACATCCAGGGTGTGAAAGGCCTTGCGTGTCATGCTAAGAAACTTGTGTTTTTCCTACAGGAGGAGTATAGTCAATGAAGTGTTTTTAAATGGGGAAGAGCTTGGTTACAATTTTCCTGCAGGATGGATTGACAGAAAGTGAATTCAAAGCCAGGAGCCTGATCAACAACAGATTCTCCATAGTATAGGTGTCATATGATAAGGCTTTAAGCCAGGATAATAGTATTGAGAATCAGAAGAAGGGATGCGTGTGATGTTAAAAAAAAGAAATTCTGTAAGATTTTGTGACTGGGCATAAAGGTGAATAAAAGGAAGAACTAGTGATTGCTCCCCCACCCTCAAATCTTCTATCATCCACCCGTTTCTGGCTTGACTAATTGGATAGACGGTAATGTTCTTTACTAAAATAGGAAATACAGGAGGAAGATCTGTTTAGGAGATTTTAGAGTTGGTGGAGGGAGAAAGGAGAGACAATATACTCTATCCTGGACATGTGGAGAGTTTCCAGAAGGAAGGAACTGACAAGAGTGTGGAATGCATCAGGAAAGACCCAGTCAGATGTAGACTGCAAAGTGCCCATTTGGATTTGAACAGTTAGAAGATTTTGGTTGTCCTTCCTGGAAGTTGGGAAGGAAGAAAGTAGAGATTGTCAGTGCAAAGTTCTCCAGAAACAAGTGTAGCTACAAAGGAAGTAGATGGGTAGAACAATGGCTGAAGGAGGCACCTGCCCTACACCTTTATTTTACCATGGGATTCGTGGGAGTTCATATTGTCTCCTAAACTGGAGTGTATACTTTTCAGAGGCCAGATTACTATGTCGTGGTTTCCTGGATGAACTGAGTGGTCACTTGGTTCTTGAAGCCCTAAAATTTTACTAGTTTCTAATCCTCCACAGTTGTCTATAATATCCTGGTACTTAGGCAGTAGCATTCAATTAAATAGTTGTTGAACTGAATACTGTGGATGGGTGACTCACAACACTAAACTGCATTATTCAAGATGTCAGTGCTTCAATTTCCTCCTCATCAACAGCAATTAGGATTGGCGTTCTTTTAATAGTAAATTGAACATGGAAACATTGTCCTTGCTGTCAAGAAAACATTCACATTCATCAACTAATGAAAAAGCCAATCTACTTTTCTTCCTAGATATATTATCAGGAGTAGCTCATATATGAGGGCTAGCGCACGCATAGAGCACTGGAGACAGCCAATACACAAAATCTCCCTTCATATATTATGCACTCTGGGTAGGTACAACCACGAGTCAGCTAACCACACAAGATGCTTTTAGGTCTGGCAAGTGGGATGGAAAGCTCACTGCATCAGTCTCTTCTGTGAGTGCCTGCACGCTTTCTGGTTTCAGGCTGGAAACGTCCTGTGGTGTGCCTGGCCTGGCCAAACCCAGGAAGTACTGAACTTATTAAAATTTAAAAACAAACCAAAATTGTTTGGAACCTCCAAAACATTCACATTGCGTCTGAGAGTGAAGGCTTGGATTCGTTTCTGATTTGACATGAGCACCATACATTAGGAAAACACAAACAGTGCAGGGTAATTTCATGAAAGGGCTATACCCTTGCATTCAGTCTTATGACAGTCTTGCAAGGCAGCTCCTGTGCAGAGCCTAGAGGAATTTCATGAAGCCGTCCCTCGTCTTTCAATTCCTTTTTATAGGTTGCCATAGAAATTTGTAGTTGTGAACAAACGTTTAGGCAGTTTTGACATGGACATTCTGAAGCAGAGCTAGGGGTAATTTGCTTGGGCTCCACCAGTCTGTGGGGCAGGTTGAGTTCTGGCCCTGTATCTGAATGGATCTGGCCTATGGTGGGCCCTTGGGCAGTCCCTAATCCCACCTGTTTCTTATAAAGATCTGGACCACCCGTGGGCAATCCACGAGCCTCTGAGAATGGGCAACCAGGAGTTGGCTAAATCAAGTTGATGACCAAAAATGAACCTAGTAGTCAGGAATGAAGCTTCTGGAACAACCCACAGGGTGTGATTATCCTATAAATTAAATTTAAGTCATAGAAAAGAATTATAGAATTACTGAGACCTGGAAGTAACTGAGCAACTATGAAACTCCACTCCCCTATTTTTTTGCATGAGGGAAGTGAGGCACAGAGATTTTTACTGAGTTATCCAAAGTCAACAGAAGTTACGGATGCAGCCAAACCAAAGAACCCTGAGCTGACCTCCTTGCTCTATTTCAGTCAATGTGCATGTGCACGCGCACACACACATACACACACACAAAACTTCTACACAGTTACTTTTAAAAGAGTTTAGAGTTCTGTAGAGATGTACAGAAATAAGCTCTTTAGTATATAAAAAGTCATTTAAGTGAATTGTCTCTTTACCCTAATCCTGACACACTCACTTGTATGTAGTTTGGAAGTTATAAAAGGTAGACAAATAATTTACATAATGTTATAAGGGCATTTTAAGGAGGAAGACATGGGAACACTTGTCTTTCAAGCTCAAAGTAGTTTTAAACAATATCACTTGATCTGAGGTAGCCCAGAACAAGGTCAATCAGGAAAGGGATGAAGTCACTGAGACAGAATTCACCTGAGAATCTTCCATAATGCTGTATGATAGATAGGCCTAGCATCCTTGGCACTGGGAAGAAAACAGCTTCCTTGACCCAGGCATGCTTGGATTGACTTGTGCTGGGGAAGTGGCTGTTCTGTTGAATCCATAGAACCCAGGACAGTTTTGATTCAGAATACCTTACCCTGATATACTACAGAGAATTGCTACATTCTGAGCAGTGACCCATTTCAGTAACAGCAGCACTGACCCAGAGACTGCTACCAAACCACATTTCCAAGGGGAGCCAAGCTTAGGATAGCTACCACACAAAATTGTGACTTTCGTATTCACAGCTATACCAAGTGGATGCCAGGGACTTTTTGAGCTTGTGGTTGCAGAAATAGGACAGCTAGGATTTCAGAGGAGGCAATAGCAAGTTTGGCTTTATCAATGGTACTAGCGACAAAATGGGAGAAAAAAGATGTCTCTTTGGACCATTAGTTTTAGTGGTATCTTCAGTCTCTGACTTTAGCGACCATTGTAGAGGGTGAGGTTGTCTCAAGCAACTCGTCTGGGCAGTGAATATGGAGTCCTTCAGCCTCACCTTCCTTGCATCTCATCTGATTAAGGGCCAGGCAATCAGGGACTGACTCTAATGAACATTAAGTAAGCACCCAAGGAGATCCTTGGGTATCAGGGCAAAGAGGGTGGACGTGAGAAGACTGGACTTCTTTGGACATCACTGCCCAACTGGCAGTGTGTGTTACTCCTGGCGTTAAGGCAGGTTGCAAGCAGTTTAAAAATTTTTCCCTTAAGCCCATGACATTATAAATTCAACACCTTTCTTTATTTCTTCTTAATTTAAAGCCTGAGTAGTTACTGTGTCCTAGCGTTGTTCTAACGTATGAGGACCCAGTGCTCTCTTCAAGAGCTTTTCTTTCGTTTTCTTTACTTTCCCTTCCTTCCTTCCTTCAGGTATTTCCACTTCCAGTCATTTCTTTTCCTTCCTTCATTCCTTCTCTTTTTCTTTTCTTTTCTTTTCTTTTCTTTCTTTCTTTCTTTCTTTCTTTCTCTTTCTCTCGTTTCTTCTTTTTTTTTCTTTTCTTTCTTCTTTTCGCTCTCTCTTCTTTCTTTTCTTTGCTCTCTTCTCTTTCTTTCTTCTTTCTCTCTCTTTCTTTCCCTCTTTTACCTTCTTATAAATGATTTCAGTGTACTTCGACATTGCAACAAGATTCCAACCCCCCCAAAGCTTTCTTCTTCCTGCATTCAACACTGTCTCTACTAGTAAAGGGAATTCTTCTTTAAAGTGACTCAAACATTCAGTACAGTTCCCAGCTCCTTGAATTCACAAATGGAACGCAATGTGCTTTCAAGGGCCATTTTCTTTCTTTTTTTTTTTTATGTTCTTTTTTTTTTTTATTATTATACTTTAAGTTCTAGGGTACATGTGCATAACGTGCAGGTTTGTTACATATGTATATTTGTGCCATGTTGGTGTGCTGCACCCATCAACTCGTCAGCACCCATCAATTCATCATTTATATCATGTATAACTCCCCAATGCAATCCCTCCCCCCCCCCCATGATAGGCCCCAGTGTGTGATGTTCCCCTTCCCGAGTCCAAGTGATCTCATTGTTCAGTTCCCACCTATGAGTGAGAACATGCGGTGTTTGGTTTTCTGCTTCTTGTGATAGTTTGCTAAGAATGATGGTTTCCAGCTGCATCCATGTCCCTACAAAGGACGCAAACTCATCCTTTTTTATGGCTGCATAGTATTCCATGGTGTATATGTGCCACATTTTCTTAATCCAGTCTGTCACAGATGGACATTTGGGTTGATTCCAAGTCTTTGCTATGTGAATAGTGCCGCAATAAACATACGTGTGCATGTGTCTTTGTAGTAGAATAATTTATAATCCTTTGGGTATATACCCAGTAGTGAGATGGCTGGGTCATATGGTACATCTAGTTCTAGATCCTTGAGGAATTGCCATACTGTTTTCCATAATGGTTGAGCTAGTTTACAATCCCACCAACAGTGTAAAAGTGTTCCTATTTTCTCCACATCCTCTCCAACAACTGTTGTTTCCTGATTTTTTAATGATGCCATTCTAACTGGTGTGAGATGGTATCTCATTGTGGTTTTGATTTGCATTTCTCTGATGGCGAGTGATGATGAGCATTTTTTCATGTGTCTGTTGGCCTGTATGAATGTCTTCTTTTGAGAAATGTCTGTTCATATCCTTTGCCCACTTTTTGATGGGGTTGTTTGTTTTTTTCTTGTATATTTGCTTGAGTTCTTTGTAGATTCTGGATATTAGCCCTTTGTCAGATGAGTAGATTGCAAAAATTTTCTCCCATTCTATAGGTTGCCTGTTCACTCGGATGGTAGTTTCTTTTGCTGTGCAGAAGCTCTTTAGTTTAATTAGATCCCATTTGTCAATTTGGCTTTTGCTGCCGTTGCTTTTGGTGTTTTAGACATGAAGTCCTTGCCCATGCCTATGTCCTGAATGGTACTACCTAGATTTTCTTCTAGGGTTTTTATGGTATTAGGTCTAACATTTAAGTCTCTAATCCATCTTGAATTAATCTTCGTATAAGGAGTAAGGAAAGGATCCAGTTTCAGCTTTCTACTTATGGCTAGCCAATTTTCCCAGCACCATTTATTAAATAGGGAATCCTTTCCCCATTTCTTGTCTCTCTCAGGTTTGTCAAAGATCAGATGGCTGTAGATGTGTGGTATGGAAAAATTCCCTTTGAAAACTGGTACAAGACAGGGATGCCCTCTCTCACCACTCCTATTCAACATAGTGTTGGAAGTTCTGGCTAGGGCAATCAGGCAAGAGAAAGAAATCAAGGGTATCCAGTTGGGAAAAGAAGAAGTCAAATTGTCCTGTTTGCAGATGACATGATTGTATATTTAGAAAACCCCATCATCTCAGCCCAAAATCTCCTTAAGCTGATAAGCAACTTCAGCAAAGTCTCAGGATACAAAATTAATTGTGCAAAAATCACAAGCATTCTTATACACCAGTAACAGACAAGCAGAGAGCCAAATCAGGAATGAACTTCCATTCACAATTGCTTCAAAGAGAATAAAATACCTAGGAATCCAACTTACAAGGGATGTAAAGGACCTCTTCAAGGAGAACTACAAACCACTGCTCAGTGAAATCAAAGAGGACACAAACAAATGGAAGAACATACCATGCTCATGGATAGGAAGAATCAATATCGTGAAAATGGCCATACTGCCCAAGGTTATTTATAGATTCAATGCCATCCCCATCAAGCTACCAATGAGTTTCTTCACAGAATTGGAAAAAACTGCTTTAAAGTTCATATGGAAGCAAAAAAGAGCCCTCATTGCCAAGACAATCCTAAGTCAAAAGGATAAAGCTGGAGGCGTCACGCTACCTGACTTCAAACTATACTACAAGGCTACAGTAACCAAAACAGCATGGTACTGGTACCAAAACAGAGCTATAGACCAATGGAACAGAACAGAGTCCTCAAGGGCCGTTTTCCAAAGGCAACCCTGTGGTGGATGTTATACAAATTCATCCTGAGATGAAGGAAGCCTTTTGCTCCAGCTACTTTTTCCCTTGTCACTGATAAAACAGACAATTTCTCTTCATTAACATTAGTTTTCATGCAAGTTTTTTAGGTCTTAATAAAGGAAAAGCATATATTTTAAAGCCTGTGTCTTCTTCTGGTCTTGAACATTTACATCACATGTAATCTACTCTGTGAAACCTTTTCCAGAAACCTCATTTCTCAGCCAAAATAATTTATTTCCCTCACTTTTCCCCCACAGTATTTTTATTCTGCCATCAAACACAGTAATAGTATAGGTGCATCTCTTCCTCCTACACCATCAGCTCTTCATACAGTAGATGTCTCAAAAAAATCTTGTTGAATTTATTGACTGTACATAATATCTAAAAATATAGAATTAATTTTTAAATTTCAAGGATCATATAATTGATCAGGAGTCTCTGCCTTGGAGAACAGTAAATTATTTAGAATGTAAGAATTTTGGAAATGTGGAACCAGATGTGTCAACTTTATGACTTACTACCTGTGGAATTGGGAAAATCACCATTTTTCACCTTGAGAGTTAGTTTCCTACCTTAAAATGATAATAACATATGTCTCACCTGCCACCTAGGGTACCTGGGGCAGGTGAGATTAAAAACGTATTGTAATATGTATGAAGGCATGTTGTAAATAGTAACATACCATTTTAAATTATTAGAATTATTTTATGTTTTTCATATATTTTGTAACTCTACGTGTAACCCACTTTATGTCCGTCTTTAAGACGGACAAAGACTAAAGGCCAAAAAAGGAAATGCATATGTATATATTTTTACCCATTTGATGCTAATATGTTATCCTCTATGAAAAAAACTATTTGATTTAAAATAATAATATTTTAACTTTTAATAAATGCATTGCAATCTATCAGCAATATTTCACAGCTTTTGTCATAGCTCAGCTGTTGTCTGAAAGTTGCCACATGGGAATTTGTTCTTTTAAATTTGCAATGATACAGAATTGTAAAGTCAGAGGACTTCAGAATATCATCCAAAGTCAGCCCTACTCCTTCTGCATAGGGATGCATGACCACGATATGATGGCCCGTTCGTTTATTTTTAAAAATCCCCAAAGAAGATACTTCTATGGCCTTACTCATAGAATCTAGTATTTTTTCCAACTTTCGGAATTTGAAAGTTCTTCAATTATAGTCCAAATCTACTATTATGAAGTCTATTTCTTCTTGTTTTAACCTCAGCTGAGATGCCAAGTCACTGCTTACTACTCCGTCTTAAATTGTCTTTCATACACTGGAAGAAAGTTAGGTAATTGATCCAAACTTTATAATCCAAATCACAAAGGTAGTCATTTGATCTTCTAAATTAAGCCTTTAAAAATCTCATTTTATTTATTTCTTCTCAATTCCCTCTGCTTCTTCTAGGACTGTTAGAAACTATGCAATTTGAAATAGGACATAATACAAGTAAAATCATCATGTTCAGTGAAGTGGAAAATAGTAATGGAGAAGGAAACTGGCCTTCCAGTCTCAGTCCTTCTCAAAACATGCTGGTTTCCCTAGACAAGCCATTTTATGCCTTTAGAACTCAATTTTCTGAACATGAAAGATGCTAGTGTACTGGATTCCTTCCATTGCTATCATTCACTTATGGCTTGAGAGTAGATAGGGTACATTTATAAGAATTCTAAGATTTAAAGACATGCTTCCAGGACCCAGAACATTCTAGTTGAATTCTTTGCTTTCTAAATAAAAGAATGTATGAATAAATAAATAGGTAGGACAGGTGATAGATACATAAATGATAGATAGATAGATAGATAGACAGATAGATAGATAGATAGATAGATAGATAGATAGATAGATAGACAGACAAACAATAGAGTAGTTCAAGGGTTTCCAATGCATTTTAAAAAAGGAGAGAAGGAAAGTATCTCGTGTATATAGTATGTCCTGGCAACTATAGTTTGGTGACTATATGTTTCTAAATTATGTACAGGTTCATGTTTAATAGTCAAACATCAACGTTTTGATGATAAGTTTTGAGGTTTATGGGCTATTCTTATGGAAAAGACGTAAATTTACCAAGAACCACTGGAAATGAGGTTTTAAAATCATATGCATATGTAGAGGAGTTAGTGTCCAGAAAGAGAAAAGAGACAGTCATGGTCTGCTCCACGTCTACTTCTAATTCACAGGATTCAGCTAACAATTACAAGTGATGTCTACTTCTACCACAATGTAATAATATATTTTTAGAATACTCTCTGCTTTAGGAACTTCATCGTTAGAAAATTTTGGACGGCGTAATATGCAATAATAGCTTTAAAGAAAGGAATGGCTTAGTGATTAGGGTATAAGATGGATGGAACTCACTAGGACATATTCTGGTGGAGCTAGGGAAGTCTCTTATACAATTCCTTGAGACAAGTCTTTACCACCTCTAGAATAAAGTTCAAACACCTCAATAAGGCAACTTGACCACGCGGTAGTTCTTTATTTTGTTCCCAACATCAATTTTCTAAACTTGAAGTTTCTACAATACTCAATGGAATTCATTATCTGAGCCTTTGTGCCTTTTGTTTTCTCAGATTTGAATGCCTTACTTCCAAACCCCCTTGACATCCTGCTACACTACTTCCTAGTCAAACAGGACTGAGATCTAGCAATATCACATTCACTTATTCATCTATTCATTCAACACATGTATTTCAAACACTGTTATTCCAAGATGAGAATGTAAAGGTGAATTATACACATCGCCTGCCCTTGAGCATCTTACAACATAGAAAGGAGAAAGAGACCTGTAAATTAATATATTCAATACAACATTACAGAGACTGAGATGATGTTAAGATAAAATGTGGGCCAAAAGGAAGAAGTGATAAACCTCAGATGAAAAACTGAGGAAGTGTTGCTTCCAAAAATGGATGTGCTTACCAAACAGGCTTGGGAAAGGTAGAAGAAGGCAATCAGGCAGAAATACATTAGGAACAATAAGAGCAAACACACAGAAGTAGGAAATAGCTCAGTAAGAAAATTGATGTAGTAAGAGTATATATTGTGATAGAATGTGGTAAGATAAATGACTGGAAATGTTGGGAAAACAAAGGAAGGAGTTGAACTTTGCTTTACAGTCATGGAGATCAATAACTTGAACAGACTTGTTGTTTTAGAAAGCGCACTGTGGTTACGGATCGGAGTATGGATTGAAGAGATAAAAAACTGGATGCAAAAAATATAATTAATAGATTATTATACCATTCATGTGAGTATGGTAAAGGCCTGAGTGAGAATAAAATAGTGGGATAAACAAGAGGGGAAAGATTTTAGAGATATAAGGAAGAATTATTTTTAGGTCTTGGTCACTGAAGGATGTGAGAAGTTATGTGAAATTCAGGTCTATTGCCTAGGTGCTTAGACTGATGGTTATACTATTCACTGAATTAGGTAACACAGATATAGCAAGTTTAGTGGGTGGAGAAGTAGGTATCTTTTTGGGACATGTTGGGGTAGCTTCAGCACATTAAGATGAAGATTCTAACTATAGAAACTCTCTAGAGCTCAAAAGAGAGATTTCTTCCAAAAATGTATTATTGAGAATTGCCAGCATGGCATTATTTTGTCATGGCAGTAGACGATATAGAATTGGAATAGAAGACAGTCTAGCCAGAGTCCTGCACAACACCATTATTTAAGAAGAAGAGAAGGGGAAGTCATCAAAAGACACTGAAAAGAAATGAACAGAAATAAGAGAACCAGGTGGAAAGTATCTCATGAGTCATTAGTGGAAAGCTGTCAAAATCATGAATTACTAAAATCATCAATGAAAGAGGGAACATGACTACTGACCTTGAAGAAATATGGAATACAATGAACAAATGTATGTCAAAAAATCAGATGCCTAGATAAAATGGATTAAGTTGTAGAAAAATAAGGTTATAAGAAATGACTAAAGAAGAAATAAAAAAACAAAAAACTGAATACACCTATTACAAGTAAGCGATTGAGTTAGTGACCAAAAAAAACTTCCCACAAAGAAAAGCCAAGATCAGATCATTTCTCTGGTGAATGATACCAAATACTTTACAAGAATTAAATCTTTCAAAAAGAGAAGAGGAAAAACACTTTTTAACTTATTCTATATCGTTAGCATTACCCTAAATAATAAAAAGGGCATCATATTAAAACTACAGACAAATATCCTTTATAAATATAGATGCAAAATTCTCAAGCTAATGCAAGCAAGTTGAATACAATAGCAAAGAAAAAGATTTATACACCATAACCAGGTGTTATTCGTCTCAGGAATGTAAAGTTAATTCAACATATGAAAATAAATCAATGCATTACTCCATATAAAGATAAAGGAAAACATGTATGGTCAATTCAATGGATGAATACAGGGCATTTGACAAAATCCAACACACTTTCAAGAAAAAAACATGCAACAAATTAAGGAGAGAAGGAGAAGTCTTCAACCTAACAACAGGCACTTATGAAAAACTCACAGCTAACATCTTAATTAATAGTAGAAAACTGAAAGCTTTTTTCATAAGCTCAGAAGTAGAGATGCTGCTCTCACCACTTCCTTTCACCATTAAATGGAAAAGTCTAGCCAGAGAAATTAAGAAATAAAAAGAAATAAAATGAGTCAACATTGGAAGATAGAAGTAAACTATATTTGAGGATTCTCTCTCTCTCTCTCTCTCTCTCTCTCTGTACCTTTTGTTTTCTCAGATTTGAATGCCTTACTTCCAACCCCCTTGACTACCTGCTACACTACTTCCTAGTCAAACAGGACTGAGAACTAGCAATATCACATTCACTTATTCATCTATTCATTCAACACATGTATTTCAAACATCTGTTATTCCAAGATGAGAATGCAAATCCATAGAGATAGAAAGTAGATTAGTGATTGTCAGAGAGAGAGAGGAGGAGGGAATAGGGAGTACCACCAATAGATACAGTGCAGTGTGCCACTGTACTCCACCCTGGGTGACAGAGTAAGATTCCATTTCAAAAAACAAACAAAAACAAGAAGCAAAACAAAACAAAAACAAACAACAAAACAATTGTTTCCGAGGATGCAGAGAAATTGGCACCCTCATACATTGTTGATGGAATTATAAAATGGTACAACTGCTGTGGACAATGTTTTGGCAGTTCCTGAACAGTTTGGCAGTTCTTCAAGGAGAGAAACATAGATTAACAAAGCAATATATATACACACATATAATAAGGCGCAATATATATATGCAATATACATATGCGCAATATGTATATGCAATATATATATGCACTATATATATATATGCAATACTCCTAAAGAATCCACAAAAAAACTATTAAAGCTAATCCAGCAGGTTTGTAGGACACAAGATCAGAACACATGAAACAAATTTTAATTTTGTACACTAACAAGAAACAATCTGAAATAAAATTTGAAAAAATAATTCAATTTACACTAACATCAAAAACAATCTACTGATGAATACATTTAATTATGAAAGGAAAGATTTGTACACTGAAAACTATAAAATGTTGCTAAAAGAAATTAAAGAAGACCTAAATAATGAAAAGATATCTATGTTCATGGATTAGAAGACTTGATATTGTTAAGATGGCAATGCTTCTCAAATTAATCTGCAGATTCAACAAAATCTTATCAAAATTTTAACTGAATTTTTTATAGAAATGGAGAAATTAATCCTAAGATTTATACAGAATTGTAAGGGACCCAGAATAGCCAGGCAACCCTGAAAAGAAAACTAACTTGGAATACTCACACTTCTGAATTTCAAATGCTGCTCAAAAGCTACAATAATCAAGCACGTTTTGCTAGCATAAGGATAGATAAATAATAAAATATAATTGAAAGTTCCAAAATAAATTATATATCAATAAGTGTGCCAAAAGCATTCAACCAGAAAAGTCTTTCAAACAAATATTGTTGGGAGAACCGATTATCCAGATGAAATAAATAAAATTGGACTTATGTATATACTTAAGAATATAATTTTTGGATCATCTTGTTAATCTATGTTTATCTCCTTGAAGAACTCTTCAAACTGTTGAGGAAATTGGACTCCTCTTTTACATAATATTAAAAAATTGACTCAAAGTGCATCAAAGACCTAAATATAAAAGCTAAAGCTATACAATCTTTATAATAAAATAGAGGTATAAATCTTCATGATTTTGGCTTAGGCAATGGTTTCTTATATATGACACTAAAAGCAATAGGTGTAAACAAAGGAAAAAATACGTAAATTTGACTTCACCAGAATCAAAACTTTTGTGCCCCC
>NW_022142895.1:0-36792 GCF_007565055.1 Rhinopithecus roxellana | reverse complement strand
GGGGGCCACAGCTAACTGGCCCTTCTCTATCGGGCAGGCCTGGTCCTATGTGGATTTTAGTGGCTGTTATGGACCCCTCTGAGTCAAGGGCAGGGGCCCTTCCCCCGGTCACGTTGGCCTTTCCAGGCCCTTCTCCTGCCCTGTGTCCTGTGGTGTGACAAGTGACGACCATGTTCGTTTTGGAGCAAATACTGTGAGCTCAGGAGTGGATTCAGGCTCAGCTTTGAGATACTTGGCACAGGCTTTTAAAACCCACTCTGTCCTGATAACATCACCTATGTATTTGAGCCTGGAGGAGCCTCAAGACTGAAGAGGCCAGATGTTTTGTATTTTTGTGTAATTTGTGCCATGAAGAAACCACCAGGGTCTGAACATTGTAAAGCAAGAGGGAGAGCTCCTGATTCTCTGGGAATGTTGTTCTTAGGATGGTTTTACAGAAACACTCACTGGAGGCAGGTAATTTCATCTGGCTATTTCAACATGGTGAAGGACACAGCATTCGTTTTAGTTTTAGAGAGCACCAGGTGCCATTAGCAACCTGTATTTGCCTTAATCTTTTCCGCAGTGGGTAGGGCTGGCCAGATGCGGCTCGGCTTCTGACTTTCTCTTGAGTCAGACCGACAGGGGGGCTCTGATGCTTGGGAACAGAGACAGGCCTGGGACATAGGAGCCACTCCTTGTCCAGAATGTGAAGTTCCCACCTTCAAGGGACTTTCTGAATTGGTAAATATGAAACACCATGGAAAAAAACAATAAAACATTTTCACATCTACTTAAGCATAAACTGGGAGCGACAATGATGTGCTGCTGAAGCGAATCGCCCCTTTGGTTGCAGTGCAGCCGACCGTTGTCCAGATGCCCAGTGTCTAGTGTGCTCCGAGGCCGGGGAAAATAGGCTGCATCCAGCGAGTCCAAGCAGAGTCCACCTTTGCCTCTCCACCAGGCATCGCAGAAAACCCACCGTGAGGCTGCCACGCTGCCTGCCCGCGTGGCCTAGTTCTCCCCTCCACTGAGCAGATTCCTTCAGCGCCATGTGCAGCAGAGAGGGAAGGTGGCGAGACGTGGGCCGTGAAGCTGCTCCGTGCAGCCCTCAAGTCTCGTCCCACCCCACAGCTGCTGTCTGGTGGTGCAGCTCCAGCATGAGGGGCTGGTTGAATCCCATGTCTCCATCAAGTTGAGCCCCAACCCCCATTCCCCAGGAGGCCCTGGAACACAGGAGGCCAGGTCCCACTCACTGTCCACTCCCCAAGGCCCTGGAACACAGGTGGCCGGGTCTCACTCTGTCCACTCCCTGGAGGCCCTGGAACACAGGAGCCCGGGCCTAACTCACTGTCCACTTCCTGGAGGCCCTGAAACACAGGAGCCCAGGTCTCATCACTGTCCACTCCCTGGCAGGCCCTGAAACACAGGAGCCCAGGTCTCACTCACTGTCCACTCCCCGGAGGCCCTGAAACACAGGAGCCCAGGTCTCACTCACTGTCCACTCCCCGGAGGCCCTGAAACACAGGAGCCCAGGTCTCACTCACTGTCCACTCCCCGGAGGCCCTGGAACACAGGAGCCCGGGTCCCATCACTGTCCACTCCCCAGAGGCCCTGGAGCACAGGAGCCCGGGTCTCACCCACTCTCTACTCGCTGGGAAGCCCTGAAACACAGGCTGGGTCTCACTCACTGTCCACTCCCCGGAGGCCCTGGAACACAGGAGCCCGGGTCCCATCACTGTCCACTCCCCGGAGGCCCTGGAACACAGGAGGCCGGGTCTCAACTCCCTCGATCCTCTGCTTTCAGGGCCAGACCCTGGAGCGAGGCTTCACCTCACTCACAGATCAACCTGCCTGGCCCCAGGAGACCTGCAGTGTCAGGGCCACATGCCCGTTCCTTCCTAAATGGCTCGTCACGGACTCCCCACCTTCCCTGGGTCTTCCCCAGGCCAGAGGCCCTTTAGGCTTGTGCTTTTGTGGTCCCGTGTCTCCGGGTAGTGCCAAGGGTTGTTGAGATTGGACCGGAAGCAGCTCAGCATTTCAGAAGGAGTGTGAGACGTGGAGTGGGGGACACCAGGGCTCCCTCTGCACGCAGGCGGATGACCATGAGGCATTCTCATAGTGGGGCCTCAGTGTCCTCATGTCTCAGAGCGGGGGCTGATGACAAAGTCTCTAAGTCGTTCCAGCCCCAGCGTTCCTCAGTGCTCTCCCGGGCCAGGGTCTTTGCTGGGGAACTGGGGAGCTGTCGGAAGGTGAGGAGCTGTGAAGAGAAGAGGCTGGGCTGTGGGGAGCTGGTGCAGGGAGAGGCTGAGCACAGGCCCCAGGAACAGCTTGGCCTGACCCGATTCCAGCTCCACCACCCGCTCCGTCTCGGGCCTCACCTGTGTAACATGCGGTGCTGAGAGTCGTTCTCTTGAGTGCTGCTGTGAGAGTTCACTGAGGGGACGCGGGATAGGAGCTCAGCATAGGACTTCCGTCTTCCATCGGGGAGCCCTTGATCACCTTGTGGCTGTCATCAGGGAAAATCCATGTTTCCACCGAGGGGAGCAGAAAAGATGCCTCCAGGACACAAGGTGAGAAGACAGGCAAAGTGGGGGCCCCAGGATGTGCATGCAGAGGTCAGGAGGGTGGTTTGTGGAGTCTGCCCCCACATTCCAGGCCACCCAGGCAGAAGGCAGAGTGTGTGTGTACACGTGTGTTTGTGTCTTGCTTGTATGTACAGGGGTTGTGTTTGTGGGTGTGTGCGCACACTGTCTGTGGGGGGCAGGGCAGGCCTAGGGACTGGGGAAACAGATCCAGTTCCCATCCCGCCTGTCCAGCTGCAGGGCTGCAGCCTCAGCCCTCAATTCACAGAAAGTCTCCTGGCATGGTTTTTGTTCTTCCATCTTTTTCCTTTGGCCCCATTTTTTTCCTTCTTTTTTTACTTTCCTTCTCTTCTTCCCCATCATTGTAACGATTTAGTCTCTCTTATATTTGTCTCCTTTTATAATAATGACACTTGTTTGCAAAATACCACATAGGTTTTCCAAGGATGGCCCTGCCCAGTGTTCCAGTTCCCAGGGCAAGAGTTCCTTTTCCTCTATCCCCAGCCCCCGTGCCCCCTTCCTTTATGGCAGCACTAGTGCCATCATATTGGGAGTAGAAACTTCCATAAATGCTTCCTCGTTTGATCTTCCCAAAATCTGGGGACAGAACTGGTAGACGGGTGATCACAGCATCTTGCTGCTCTGGGGGGTCCTGGGCCCATCTGTCCTCTCGTTCAGACCTGCAGAGGGCCTCCTCCTCTTCCACCTCCTCCTCAGGTGCACTGGGGTCTGCAGAAAAACCCTGGCTGCAGAGGGCAAGGTGGGAGGCGGCACCGGGCCAGGTGAGTGGCTGCAGAGGGTGAAGTGGGAGGTGGCAGAGGGTGAGGTGAGTGGCTGCAGAGGGTGAGGTGAGTGGCTGCAGAGGGTGAGGTGGGAGGTGGCAGAGGGTGAGGTGAGTGGCTGCAGAGGGTGAGGTGGGAGGTGGCAGAGGGTGAGGTGAGTGGCTGCAGAGGGTGAGGTGGGAGGTGGCAGAGGGCGAGGTGAGTGGCTGCAGAGGGTGAGGTGGGAGGTGGCAGAGGGTGAGGTGAGTGGCTGCAGAGGGTGAGGTGAGTGGCTGCAGAGGGTGAGGTGGGAGGTGGCAGAGGGCGAGGTGAGTGGCTGCAGAGAGTGAGGTCGGAGGTGGCAGAGGGTGAGGTGAGTGGCTGCAGAGGGTGAGGTGAGTGGCTGCAGAGGGTGAGGTGGGAGGTGCAGAGGGTGAGGTGAGTGGCTGCAGAGGGTGAGGTGAGTGGCTGCAGAGGGCGAGGTGGGAGGCGGCAGAGGGTGAGGGGAGTGGCTGCAGAGGGTGAGGTGAGTGGCTGCAGAGGGTAAGGTGGGAGGGTGGCAGAGGGCGAGGTGAGTGCTGCAGAGGGTGAGGTGAGTGGGCTGCAGAGGGCAAGGTGGGAGGTGGCAGAGGGCGAGGTGAGTGGCTGCAGAGGGTGAGGTGAGTGGCTGCAGAGGGTAAGGTGGGAGGTGGCAGAGGGCGAGGTGAGTGGCTGCAGAGGGTGAGGTGAGTGGCTGCAGAGGGCGAGGTGGGAGGTGGCAGAGGGCGAGGTGAGTGGCTGCAGAGGGTGAGGTGAGTGGCTGCAGAGGGTGAGGTGAGTGGCTGCAGAGGGCAAGGTGGGAGGTGGCAGAGGGTGAGGTGAGTGGCTGCAGAGGGTGAGGTGGAGTGGCTGCAGAGGGTGAGGTGAGTGGCCTGCAGAGGGTGAGGTGAGTGGCTGCAGAGGGCAAGGGTGGGAGGTGTGCAGAGGGTTGAGGTGAGTGGCTGCAGAGGGTGAGGTGAGTGGCTGCAGAGGGTGAGGTGGGAGGTGGCAGAGGGGTGAGGTAGTGGCTGCAGGAGGGTGAGGTGGGAGGTGGCAGAGGGTGAGGTGAGTGGCTGCAGAGGGTGAGGTGAGTGGCTGCATAGGGTGAGGTGGGAGGTGGCAGAGGGTGAGGTTGAGTGGCGTGCAGAAGGGTGAGGTGGGAGGTGGGCAGAGGGTGAGGTGAGTGGTGCAGAGGGTGAGGTGAGTGGCTGCAGAGGGTGAGGTGGGAGGTGGCAGAGGGTGAGGTGAGTGGCTGCAGAGGGTGAGGTGAGTGGCTTGCAGAGGGTGAGGTGAGTGGCTGGCAGAGGGTGAGGTGATGGCTGCAGAGGGTGAGGTGAGTGGCTGCAGAGGGTGAGGTGGGAGGTGGCAGAGGGTGAGGTGAGTGGCTGCAGAGGGGCGAGGTGGGAGGTGGCAGAGGGTGAGGTGAGTGGCTGCAGAGGGTGAGGTGAGTGGCTGCAGAGGGTGAGGTGGGAGGTGGCAGAGGGTGAGGTGAGTGGCTGCAGAGGGTGAGGTGGGAGGTGGCAGAGGGTGAGGTGAGTGGCTGCAGAGGGTGAGGTGAGTGGCTGCAGAGGGTGAGGTGGGAGGTGGCAGAGGGTGAGGTGAGTGGCTGCAGAGGGTGAGGTGGGAGGTGGCAGAGGGTGAGGTGAGTGGCTGCAGAGGGTGAGGTGAGTGGCTGCAGAGGGTGAGGTGGGAGGTGGCAGAGGGTGAGGTGAGTGGCTGCAGAGGGCAAGGTGGGAGGTGGCAGAGGGCGAGGTGAGTGGCTGCAGAGGCTGAACACATCTACCTGATGCAGAGCCTTTCCTGTGGCTTCTCAGCCTGCGTTCCGCCCTCCTGGGAGAGAGACAAACCTCACAGGGTTTGCTGTGAAAACACCGGGTGGATGGTGGCCAGACCTCACATGGAGATAAAGGGCCCGAGGAAAGGAGCACAGTTTGGGCAGGGGAGAACTCTAGTGCTTGCAAACGACTGAAACCCTGGCATGGCAAAGTGTTCTCCGGCCAGCGGAGGGTGGTGTGATGGCCATTTAAGCTGGTGTCAACCTGAAACCTGGAGCAGTTTCACTGTTAGGACATGTGTTACATGGCACGCAGGCACCCCTAAGAGCCCAGATGGGGCCTTTGGCACATCCTGCTTCCAACACATGATTATCCATAGAAGGGTTTTCTGCAGCTTAGGCAAAGCTTGATTTTCTCATTTCCAGCCTTTGCTTGCTCCTCTGTCATTGCAACCCAATGTGGCCTCGTTTTGCACCACGGGGATGTATAATGAGCATTCAGCCCACAGGAACATTGACAACATACTCACACTCTCTGCTGCTTTTGTGGCTTTCACTCAAACAGGAGCCAGTGGGGAAACCCCGAGGTAAGTGGTGGCCTCCCATAATTACAGGCGTGTTTCACGCTGCAGCATGTGGACCTCACCTATTAACAGAAGTTGGAGGTAAAGCCTAAAAACCAACTCTGCTATGAGGTGGAGGTCAGGGACGGGTCTGGACGGGAGCCCACCTGCTCACCTCCCTCATGCTCCCCTGCAGCCTCCAGGCTTCATTCTCTGCCATGCCGCCTTCAGCAGTATTTTTAAGAGTTTTCATTCTCATCAAAGAGGTGGAGATTAAATGGTGTCCTCACCCCAAAAGGTGCCCTGCCTTGCCATTTGACCACAGAGGGCTGCTGGGAGTGAGGAGGTCTGACATCGGTCACGGCAGTGAGTCAGAAGACACGGGGTCCCTGCCAGCTTTCTGAGTATCGGCTGTGACCCACTGAACTCAGTCGCTGAGCAGCTCCTCTGTCGGGCATCGCCACCCCTCACTTCTGCTGCTGGGGAAACCTGTGTGCTGGGGACATAAATACGAGGAGGAGGAGGAGGTGGGGGCCGGCTGGGAGACTCCATGAAGAGGAGGCCTAGGAGGGACGGGGTCAGGAGGTTTCCTCAGCAGAGCCTGCTGGCAGCGGGGGAATTAGCCTACACCAGAAGTGGCAGGGTGCCACACGGAGAAGTGGCAGATGGAGGATGCACTGGGCAATGTCTTAAAGCCCCAGTTAACTGGGGGTGCAGTGAGGAGCTGTGGAGGGTTTCATGAGCTGGTGCTGCCCCAGATGCAGGGTCGACACCACCCTTCTGTGTCTGTTCCCCTATGCTTAGCATCCTGTGTGACCCGGAGTGGATGCCCCATGTGCATGACGATGCTGGGTAGGTCAGCCTCGTGTGCTGCAGGGTGAGTTGACTGGCAGAGCCTCCTACAGGTGTCTGGGCAAGAGGGGATGGCGCTGAGCTAGTTGGGGCCAGGACCACTCATCACTGCCCCAGCATACTGCAGCCCCTGGGGACACAGAGGGGAGAAAGGGGGCAGGAGAGAGGGTCAGAGGCTGTTGGTGTTGTGGACAGAAGTAGGTGTGTGGCCCCAGCAGGTTGGGTCTGGCTCAGGGGAGCAGTAACAGTTGGAAGGAATAGCAGCCCAGACCTCCCTGACGGGCTTGGGATGAGGCTGTGCAGGCAAGAAAGATGAGAGTCCAAGGAGGGCTTTTCCTTTTTGTCCACTGGGGAGAGACACTGAGGGAACTTCTTGTTCATAAGGAAGCGGCCGCAATCCAGTGACCAGCTTTAAGGAGGATGCACACAGACAGGTGTTAGCATATCTTGCTTTACTCTGAAGGGTGGAAGTTCATTAGAGTGACTTGTGGTGGATTCAGCAGCATTAAAATGCCAATGAATTAAGGTCATGGCATGACACAGTTACTCATTTGTTGCTCACACGGTCACGGCAGGTGTGTGGCCTGCAGGTGGTTCTTTCCTGTGGGCCATTTACAGACCCAGGTCTCTTCCTGCCTGTGACTCTGCCTTCCCCAGAGCAATGGCATCTATGTCCCGGTGAAAATGGGAAGAGGGCCTGGAGGAGGCGCACCTGGTCCTCCCACAGGACAGACCTGTGTTCCATAGCCGCACGACAGCAGGGAAGGCCACAGGCCTGGCTCGACAACTCGCCATTGCTGCCCAGCTGCCTTGCCATGAAGTTCCCAAATCTGAAAGCCGTTCATCAAAAGTGCAGAATAATATTCTGTACTTACATGTGACTTTAGTTAATAATCTTCGCTTGTCTACTCTTTAAATATCTGTAGATTAGAAAGGTGTTTTTGGTCAAAAGTAAAAATCTAACCCGGCATTTCGCATGGCACATTGGCGTTCCTGTCTCATTTGTGTTGCTGTGAGGTGCTGGGATCTGCGTCACTGTGTGTCTGGGGGCATGGAGACTGCTGGCCCCAGGACTTCTTTGCCATTGTTCTATTAAAAATTCCTGACATTCCCAGAACACTGCAGGGGTTTCTCACCCCTGTCATGGGTTTTCTAAAGGCTGATTCCAGGCCGGGTCCAGGCACTTTTGTCCAGACGCAAAGAGGTGGAACCTGCCAAGCCTCCCAGGGCCCCTTGGAGGCAGGAGGCCCCTCTCTGGCAGGCTCCAAGTGCCTCCCCGCCACCACCACCATTATGCAGCCTGGAGTGGGGACAGAATCCCTGGTGTCGTCCGCAAGGGCCCCCAACTCTGGGCGCTTCAGAAAAGCCCCTCCAACCTAAGGGAGGAAGGAGGAGGACATCTGTGCGTCTCTGGCCTCTTGGCAGAGTCTTGCTTGTGTAGGACGCATCAGATCAGGAAACTCCAGACACATCTTCCACAGCAGCTCAGGTGGCCTGGAGCCTCCTCTGCCAACCCGTTTCCTCCTGTCCTGTTGGCTGCCCTCAGGTTCTGTGAGTGGACCCACCTCACATGTGCTGGGAATTGTCATCCTGTCCCTCTGCATCTAGGGCTGCCTTGAGGTCACCCGTTCACCCTGGAGGAGGCCAATGCTTGGGGCTTTGTGTGAAGCCAGCAGCCTTGGGTGCTGCCCACTGAGGGGTGCATGGGGGCTGAACAGATGCCATCTCCAGGCTGCCCTCTACTGACCACCTTCCTCCAGCCGCCCTCCCCAGGCCACCCTCCGCTGGTCACCGTCCTTGACCCTCCTCTGCTGATCACCATTTCTTCTTACAGGGCAAAAGGTGGCAAAGCTGTGATGCCGGTTCCAGCAAGTTCCTGTTAGGAATCAGGGTTCCCAACTCAAATGCCAGTGTGGAGGCCCTGCCTCACGTCTGCCTGCTCAGCACCTCTCTTCCCCTCCATGACTTGCATTAATTAAGCATTGAATTTATATTCTAAAGCAGTTCTAAAGTTTTGGATGCAATTTTTCCTAGTATATCTGGAATAGGTTACTGGGGATTGCAGTTAAGTGTTGAATACATGCCATTTTTAAAAGATGACAGTGTAGGAGCTGCCTAATGTATCAAAGGGTTGGTCAATCCAAATAACGAAGATGAGATGGTTTATGGCAGAGAGGAGAGTGTGGATTAGCAGTGAAAAGAGTGAGGGTAAACCTGGATGGAACGGCCTCGGGTTAGTAAAGAAAGAAGGAAACGCAGCAGCCTGCCACCAGGACCAGCAGCAAACCTGGGGTCCTGCCACCCCAACAAGAGAACAGCAGGCTGTTCTCCTCTGTGTAGTCTCAGGCGTGCCCGCAGAGGCAGGCAGGGAGCCAGGCTGAGCAGGGTTAAGGGGAGGGAGAGCCCTGGTTTCCGTGCCACCATCTCTCCCATAACACTGTGCAGTGTGTGTTCTTTGCCCAGTGTCTAGATCCTTCTGAGTATAGGTACAACCAGCCTCAGAGTGCAGAAGGCCCTTTCCTTTCAAGGCTGCACAGCCCTGGCTGCTGCATCTGCTGAGTCTTCAGCCCCCTGAAAGGGATGCCTGAGGAGAGGAACCAGTTGGGTGGCTGCCATAGCCTGCCCCTGCCCAGCCCACCTGACAAATGTCAAACAATGTTTGACATTTAGGACACAGTAATGATTCCAGATTGGAGAGCCCGGCCCGCAGGAGCCCCACGTGTCCATTCCCACAAGGGCCACTTCCGTTTGTGCTCAGTAATCTTGAGGAACGGGGGTTCCTGTGTGTCTTTTTATATTTCCAGAATAGAAACCTTCGAGAAGTTGGAAGGGGCCATTTTGGAAGGAAGCAATGGCAGAGGAAAGAGGGTTATCCTAGGTAGCATGGGATGCGATTACCAAACAATAGTGGTTTTCATGAAATTAATTAGATCATCTTGCAAATAAAATTCCCTAGGGTAGAAATGCTCACTCTGCCCTGAGTGGCTGTTAAACTGTGCTTTGGTTCAGAGTGGGGGACAGGAGCGCATTTCTCTGACAGGTTCACAGTGTGCGGTTGCCGGTGAGCCTGGCTTGTCAGTGCCTGCATGGGATCCAGGGGACTGGCAGCGGAGGGGCCAAGACCTGGCTGGGAAAGGAGGGTGGTTGGGACTGGGCTTGTCCCCAGGTGGGGGTTCAGGGTGGGGTCCCCACCACCCCAGCAGACCACAGAGCAGAAAGGCCGGAGGGACCTGGCCTGAGGCCCCCTCTGTGGCTCCTGCCTTCTGGGCCAAGGGCAGTGGACGAGCTGTCAGCCTGCAGCATCCAGGATGAGTCTGTGGAGCAGTGTGGCTGCTCTATGGTGAGAGGCACCAGGAGCGTAACGGACAGACGACACTCTAAGATCGGTGTGAAAGGGTGCAAAATAACTCAATAATTTTTATGTCAATCAGGTATTGCTATGACAGTATTTTCTTTATGTTGGGTCACATAAAATATATTTTTCAAGTTAATCAGTTTATGTTTTGCCTCTGTTTATCTTTTTAAGATGAGGCTCATAGAAACTTTCAGTGAGGTGCTTTGAATTCTCTATCTAGGTCCACACTCTTGGGGGAATGGGCTGCCCTGGCCAATAGCCCAGATTGTGTACTTGGAGCTAGGTTGATTCCAGTGGTGACTTGGACACTTTGTGCACACAGGACAGGTTTACCGATCCTTATACAAAGCAGAAGGCATCCGCACGGGTGGCCCAGGAAGAACCCTACAGATGTGACCTGGGGGTGCCATCCTGGCCCTAACACCCACGACCCACCACAGCTTGGATGTGTAGCAGAAAATAAGTGAACACTGGGCTCCCCACCCCCATCCTGTAATAGTGAACACCGGGCCACCCTGTCCTGTAGTAGGATATGAGGGTACTGGGCTTTCACCCCATTCTCTAATAGGATATGGGGAGCACTGGGCTTTTACCTCATCCTGCCGTGGGTATGAGGGGACATTCGCTGGACTCAGTGGACCTTCCTTACATCCTGCATCCATCTATTCCTAGAGGGTTTTTTTCAACTTGATAAATAATTCACATTTGTTCATACAAGAAAATTACACCATAGCTGTGTTGTGGGATGGCATTCCTGGGTCCTGTGGATCACCTCATTCTCCATTGAGCTCCTTTCTATGGTGACAGCTCCCGGGTCAACATGCAAGGCAATTACAATATGTTTCTACCTTTCTTCATCCAGCCCCTTGTCTCCGTTCCTCATCCATCTTTCCTCCCCATTGTTTGCCTCATTTTGCTTCTTCATCCATTTTTCACCTCCCACCACCTTTGCCCAACAGGGAACCTCTGCAGAAGCATCCCAAATCCACTAACAACCATTTTGTTCTTGTGGAAGAACATACAGGACGCTTTTCTTTGTGTTCCTTTCCCGGGTTCTCAGCTCACGGGTCCCAAGGAGGGCTCCTGTGTCCTGTGTATTCGACTCCTGTCTCAGGTGTGTTGCAGTCAAGTTTCGGTCACTGTGTGAAGGCAGCTGCAGGCTCCCAGTATTCTCCAGGGACCTCGTTTTACATCATGTCCAATCTTTCCCTGTCACGTGGTCCCACTGATATGTGTGCCCAGGGAGGAGGAGCACTGGGTCTTGGTGAGTGCTGAAGACCCCACAGACCCTCGGTGTTGGCACGCTTTTCCCCCTGGAGACCTACACATCCACCCTGTTTTCTTTCAGGACTTAGCACCTCCCACCTCCAGCCTCCCTTTCTTGCGTCCCACTCCTCAGGTGCCTTCCCATCCCCCGTTTCTGCTTTTGGCCAAGCCCATCTTCCTGGAGAAAGCGGGTCATGCCCAGCTGCGCAGGCATGAGAACAAATGTGGCGAGCGCCCAGGCTGCATCCGCGACCACACCAGGGTAGCACGTAGGGCAACCCCTACCCCTCATTCCGTTCTTCGCAGGCCACTGCTGACCACAGCTGGCTGTCCACCTGGGACGTGGCACTGTGGCTTTCCCCACCAGGGCCCCCTTTTACCTTGTTAACCCCCAGCAGGTCCCATGGACCATGGCTCACTCTCTCGGAAGATGGGTCAACGGGCTTCCCCGCGGAGCACAGCTGCACACTGTGTGCTGGTCACGGCTCACCGTGAAGCGGCTCTGTTTGCATCTCCACTGACTGCACGGTGGGCACTGTGGACACAGCCGCATCCTGCCCTCTGGAGCTTGAGCCCTAGTGGAGAAGCCAGATGCTACCCAGACAACCACAGTATTCACACGAAGCTTACACCGTGACAAGTGCTACCCACCCACAGCCTGGTGCAGCAGGTGCCTGGTCACAGAATGCCCAGGGCAGGCTTCCAGGGGGATGGCTCTGGCTGAGTTCTGCAGGGAGCCGGAGCTGGATGGCACCAGAGGGAACAGCCAGTGCCCAGGGTGGGGCTGGTCTCCCAGTTCCTTGACCTGCAGAACGGGAGTGTGGCCTTCGTTCAGGTCCATCCCTTGCACTCCACTGAAGGCAGGGCTGGTGGCTTGGACTTAAGGACGGCGAGGAAATGTGTGTGGAAGTGGTTTTTGAGTCTTCAGGCAGTGTTGGAGCCCAAACCACACAGCAACTGCCAGGCAGAATGCAGGATTGTCCTGCACTGCAGTGTCTGACCCCCCCTGTCTGTCACTGGCCGGCTTGATGTGTGGAGACACAGAGAAGCTGCCCCGAAATAACTCACATTCCAGGGCAGGGTGGAATGTTTGCCTCCCTGTGCGGGTCTGCTCCCTGTGCGTATTGCTTTGTGCTGGGCTGCAACCCCGTGCATAATGAAAGAATATGAGCAGACTGTGCCCCAGTCTCCCACTGAGCTCCCTGGAGGGGTGATGGGTCTGCAGAGTAAGAACAGGTAGATTTTTGCTGGCACTGTCTGGTTTTAACTATTTTTACCTGAGAAAAAACCTTCAATTCATGTGCTCCATGAGTATGGGGCTAGTGATCAAGGGGTTTGTTCCTAAGTGTACCTCAGAAGAGGTGGCAAATTCACCTTAGAAACTTTTATTTTAACACGTTTAATTTTTTTTATTTTACTGCTCTTGCAGTTTTCACGTTTGTTTAAATTGGAAATGCCAGTGGTTTGAGGAAAAACATGTTCAGCGTGGAAGCAGAACTTCGGCAGATGGGGCTCTTTTCCTGTCTTTAGTGAGGCTTTGAGCTGCCTCGCACAAGCAGGCAATGATCCGGCCCTCGCCCCTGTTAACATGGGGTCCTTGTCCGTTGCGTGTGAGTCTCCCTCTCTGGTGGAGGGGATTTGCTGAATACTAAGTGTCATTCTTAAGGGTTATACAAATTATTTAGTGATGTGCAGTGTTTCTCAGCAGCCATGTGCAACTAATACCGCATGAATTCATGAGTATTTCTGGAACCAGGAGACTTTTTAAGATCATATATTCGTTCATTCAGTGAATCTTTATGGGTTTCTGTTGTGTGCTGGGCACCATTCTAGGGGCTAATATTCCAGTGGGAGAGAGAGATGCTAAACATGAAACTATAACTGGATATCAGCATAAGTGATTCACAGGGTGTGTTACAGGGAATCCTTGTTGAGAGGCCGGGTGGACAGGGAAGCCTCGAAGAGAGGCCGGGTGGACAGGGAAGCCTCCAAGAGAGGCCGGGTGGACAGGGAAGCCTCGATGAGAGGCAGTGGGCAGACACATGCAGGAGGGAGGGGTCGGGCTAGGCAGAGATCAGGGAGTGTGTGCAGGGCAGAGGGAACTGTGGGTGAAGTTGTGTGTCTGAGTGGCATGTGGGGAGGCCTGTGGCTGGAGGAGAGGCATTGGGGCCTTGGGCCTGGCCCCGTCTCTCACACTCACACACGCCTCCTGCTCCAGCCACCGTCCCTGGGTTATGGATGCAGTAACATTCGAGACACTACAGAGTCCACACCCCGGGGCCCTGGTTCTGTTTGTCCCCAGAGAAAAACAGGCTGGCCCTGAAACACTCCTGTTTCTTCCACGGCTGACGCTGGCGAGTACACCTGCAGTGTCTGTGAGGGTGCTGCTGTCTGCCACTGAGGGCCAGGCCAGGACAGGTGCCACATGTACAATGTGAGGGCTTAACACAGCCATTTCCAAGGCTGCACTGACTCCACAGGAGCGTGGGGGTCTCTGAGCTCCCACATCCTGTGGGTGGCCACAGCGTCCTGGATGGACCAGTGCTGCAAGAGCTAGTCTGCCAGAATGTTTACGCAAACTCAGAAAGATGTTTCTGCTTTTTCATGAAATTACAAATTTTAAAATATCTACTCCACCCATATTCAAGAAAAGTATAACAATTCCTCAGTATAGGACAAACAGACTTTCCACTCTGATAGGTCAAGAAGGGGGCATCTGATACCCCACTTCCTTCTCCAGATGCTGCACCATTTACTCCCTTTGTAGAAAGTCAGTCTCTTCCTGTCTTTCTCTGTCTGCCCCTCTCCCCACTCTCCTTCCCTTCCCCCCTCACCGCCTCCCATGATCCCTTCCCTCTCTCCCCCGCACTCTCTCCCGCTCCCTCTCCCCTCTCTCCCCGCTCCTCCACCCCTCCCCCCGTCTCCCCTCCCCTTTCTGATTGGCTCTGTCCACCTCACATTGAGCAGCTGTCCCCACCACTCTGTGGATGCTGCTCTGAGGTCACCAGTGATCTGTTGCCAAATCTAATGATCAGTTCTCCGTTCCCGTCTTGATAGACCAATAGCATTTGGCCAAGGTTTATCATTCTCCCCCTTTTAAAACACTTTCTTCCTTGAACCTGGGACATCATTGTGTGTAGAGACCACATATGGTTCATCCATTCTTCTCTTGATGGACACTCGATTTGTTTCTGTCTTTTTGGCAGTAGTGATTAATGCCATGAACATTGGTGTACAGATATCTGTTCAAGTCCCTTTCTTCCTACCTCACTGGCTGCTTCTTTGCAACAGCCTTTGTTGGTTCATCCATATTTTGGATTTTTGCAACCAAAAGTTTTTATCTAGAAATCTGTCATAATAGCACATTATGTTTTATAATCAGTTATAATCCATAATTGGGTGGTTACAGTACTGCTAGTATTTTGTATTGTGGTAGAGTATATGCAATAATTACAATTCTAAACCGTTTGTTGAGTGTACCATTTAGTGGCATTTAAATACATTCACAATGTTGTGTAACTATCACCACTATCTATACCCAACACTTTCCCTATCCCAGACTCAACTCTGTACCCAGGTGAGAACTCCCCATTGCTCTCTTACTCAGGCCATGATAATGTCTACGTTCTCTCCCTATGAATCTGCCTGTTCTAGTTCCTTTATGGAAGTGGGATCATACAGTATTTGTCCTTTCGTGTCTGCATAAGGTTTTCCAGGTCTATTCAATTCATGCTGTCACAGATCTCAGCATTTCAGTCCCTTTTATGACCAAATAATATCCCATTGTGTGTAGAGACCACATATGGTTCATCCATTCTTCTGTTGATGGACACTTGATTTGTTTCTGTCTTTTGGCAGTAGTGATTAATGCCATGAACATTGGTGTACAGATATCTGTTCAAGTCCCTACTTGCAGTTCTTTTGAGTCTGCAACTAGGAGTGGAATTGCTGGGTCCTATGGTACATTTATGTTTAACTCTTTGAGGCACCACTAGACTTTTCTGCAGTGGCTACACCATCTTACATTCCCACCAACCTGTGGGTACCAACTTCTCCACTCCTAGCCAACACTCACTTTCCATGAAAAAAGTATATTATTAGAGCCATTCTAGTAGGCAGGAAGTAGTATCATTATGGTTTTGATTTGTATTTCTGTAATAACTAACGTTGAGCATCATTTTACGTGCTTATTTGTCTATCTTCTTTGCAGAAATGTCTATTCAACTTACTTGCCCATTTTTAAATTGGGTTGTTTTGTTGTGCAGTTTTAGTTCTTCATGTATTCTGGAAATTAGGCCCTTATCAGGTACGCGATTTGCAGATATTTTCTCCACTTGGCAGACTGTCTTTTTGCTTTCTTGAGAGTGTGCTTCAATGCAAATCCAATGCCATGAAGATTTACTGCAGTGTTTTCTTTGAAAGTTTTATAGTTTTAACTCTTAAATTTAGGTCTTTGATTCATTTTGAGTTAATTTTTTTACAGGTGTAAGGTAAGCTTTAACTTCATTCTTCTGCATATGGATGCCCAGTTTTCCCAGTGCCATTTGTTGAAAAGACTGTCCCTTACACAGTGAATGTTCTTGGCACCCTTGCCAAAAATCATTTGACTGTCTATATTAAGTGTTTATTTCCAGGCTCTCTTTCTATTCTGTTGGTCTGTAAGTCTGTCCTGACACTAGTACTGTACTATTTTAATTACTGTAGCTTTGGGGTAAATTTCAAATTCAGGAAGTATGTATGAGTCTCCTAATTTTGTTATTCTTTTTCCAAGATTGTTTTGCTATTTGGGGCCCCTTGCAATTCCATATGAATTTGGGGACCTGCCTTTTCATTTCTGCAAAAAAAAAGCCATTGCAATTTTGAAAGAGATTGCATTGAATTTGTAGATCATTTTGGTTAGTATTTACGTCCTAGCAATGTTGTCTTTCTATCTATGAACATGACATTGGCTTTCCATATATTTGTTTCTTTAATTTCTTCCTCAATATTTTGTAGCTTTTAGCATATGAATCTTTCACTTCCTTGGTTAAACTTATTTCTAGGTATTTAATTCTTCTGGATGCTATTGTAAATGGAATTGCTTTCTTAGTTTCCTTTTCGTATTAATTGCTGTTGCATAGGAACACAAATACCGATTTTCACATGTTAATCTTGTACCCTGTAACTTTGTTGAATTTTTATATTAGCTCTAGTAGCTTTTTGTGTATTCTTTGGAATTTTCTCCATATACGAACATGTTACCTGTGAATAGAGAGAGTTTTACCTCATCCTTTCCAATCTGAAAGTCTTTCACTTATTTATTTTTTGTTGGTTGTCTCTGTTGCTGTCACTGGAACTTGCGGCAGAGTGTTGAGTGGACATGACAGCAGTGGGCACCCTTGTCTTCTTCCTGATCTTGGAGAAAATGTTCAGTCTTTTGCCATTGAGTATGATGTTAGCTGTGGGTTTTTCATAAATACTTTGTATCACTTGAGGAATTTTCTCCCACCCTTGTTTTCCAAGAGCTTTTTTACGAAAGGGTATTGAATTTTCAGAAGCCTTTTCTGCATCGATTGAGGTGATCGTGCGGGTTTTCTCCCTTCCTCCTGCTACTGCAGTGCATGACATTGACTGATTTTCTTATATTGAACCACCCCCATCTTCCTGGGATAAATCCCACTCGATTGTGGTGAATAGTCCTTTTAACATACTATTTCCTACCATCTTTTTGAGGTTTTTTGCACATGTAGTCATAAGGGATATTGGTGTGTAGTTTTCTTTTCTTGTGATGTCTTCATCTGGCTTTGGTATCTGAGAAGTGCTGGCCTCCTACCATATGTTAGGAAGCATTCCCTCCATTCCAGTTTTTAAAAAGAGTTTGGGAAGGAGATCTATCTACTCTTGTGACTTCTAAGCATGGACATATTCCCTGGCCCAGTCCTAGTTCCTCCTGCCCTCTGTCTGCACACGTAGTTCCATCTGTCTAGACACACCTGCATGGTAGATGGTTCTAGAACCACATCTCCAACCCAACCGCTACTCCAAGAACCAAACTCGTACAGCAGTGAGTCCACTCAGTACGTTCAATAGGCAGCTCAATCTTCATATGGCATTTCCTCCTAGACATGCTTCTCCAGTCTCTCCCATCTCAGTCAGTGGCAATACCTTCCACCTGCTGGTCAGGCCCCAAGTCTTGAATTGTTGTGTTGCTGCTGACTCTTGACTGCAGACAGCAGAATCCGCTGTAGCTAATTTAAGCAGTGAAGGATATGTGTGAAGCCACTGGGTAGATCATAGCGTCCATGGGAGAGTCAGGAAACCAGAACAGCGAGAACCACCACAACCCTGGAGAAATGCCCAGCCACGCTGTAGGACAGTTAGGGAAACCCCCACTCCCTGTCCTCTGCTGCTCAGCACCAACAATGCCAGAGACAGGACCCAGAAGAACCAAACACCTCAACACCCATCTGCTGTGTCCAGCCCACTTCCTGTGTTCCTTCCCCATCTCACGTAGTGCATCTCCTGGCAAAACTGGGCACATCTGCACACCAGGTGTGCAGGGATCCTGCACAAGGGATCCTGAAGTGTGGCATTGCAGCCTCCAACTTCTGCACACTGGAGGGCATACTGGGGGGTGGTGGCAGGGTCACTAATTCAGTGTCTGCCTCTATGCTGTTTGGGTTCTTTCTCTCCACAGCCAGTTTGTCAGCAGTCCTGCCCCCTCTGCCTTTACAGGTCCTGCTTTGACCGTTTCCCACGACCTCTGTCATTCCCCCGTAACCCAACCTCATCACTTTCACCAAGGTCAGGCGTCCACTTCCTGATCTCCTGCCTGGGCCTGCTGAGCTCTCTGAAATGTAAGTCAGAACAGGTCGCCTCCTTTCCAACCCCATCCCCTCTCAGTGTCCCACATTCGCTGTGTTTGTGAGCTCACCAGATCTGTCCCCCCAACCCCCACCCCACAGGGCCTTTGCACAGGTGGCTCCTTTGCCTGGAAGTCCCAGGTAGCTTCCTCTCAGTGTCTGCTCAGACTGCCCCCATCAGAAAGGCCTTCCTTGACTGGATTTGTGTTTTCTGTCCATTGGCTTATTTTCCTCCACTGGAATGTCAGCTCCCCAAAGATGCGGGCTGTGCTGTGACTGACCAGTAGTAGTTGATGAGTAAGTACTTTTAAATAAAACCAAGCTATGTTATCCATGTTTTGGAAAAACTTCCTAGAAAACATCCCTAATTCCATGGATCCATGGCAAAGAAGGAACCAGATCCGTAGAAACTGGGGCTGGAGAAGCTCACAAAGGACTCCTGGGCTGAGAAAGCCCCACACGGTCCTACTTTCTTTCTGCATAGTGGAGGCGTGGCACGGGTGAGCTCCTCTGACTCCAGAAAGAGTGAGATTCCGGGCTGCACCCTGACCAGGTGCCTGGGTCGCTGCTGACCGTCCTGGAGGTGCTGAACAGGGATGAAGCCGTTTATTCTGGAGGCATGCCAGCATTCTTGGGTCCTGCTCTGGCAGGAGCTGTGGGGCCACACAGGCTTAGACGGGTGGTTCCCATCCTGCACAGCACCGTGGGCAGTCCTGTCATGGGGATGGGGTGGGAGGAGGATGAGGTAGGGGTGTCGAGGGCGTCAGGTAGGGGTCGGCACAGAGGGACACCCAGATGCCCAGCACAGTGGGCAGGAACAGGTCAGCTCCCTGCGGGGGCTCAGGGATGGGGCTGAAGGTTCTAGGAAGCAGAGCAGGTGGGCAGGGCAGGGAACAGTGAGAACATAGGTGTAGACGGAGAATCAAGGAGGGCGCAAACAGGGATTCCAGGGAGGAGTAGACAGGAACTCAAGAGAGGCCTCGACGGGGATCCCAGGGAGAAGTAGACAGGGACTCAAGGGAGGCTTGACAGGGATCCCAGGGAGACTGCCTACTGCATAGGAGGGAGGCTCCCCGCTGTGTCCCTGACCTTCATCTGCTCTGTAACTGTGATGAAACGGAGCATTATCTGTAAATGAGCACATCTGTGCTGCAGTTTTGGGGATAGTGCCAGGGTAGGGGTGAGAGACAAGAAGTTGAGGGAGGTTTCTAGATGGAGGTGGGGTCCCTGTGAGGCCCTCCGGGACGGGTGGACTCTATGAGACCCTCACTAGCTGAATTCCCAGCAGGAAGCCGGTGCCCAGAGCGAGAACCCTACAGCCGCCTCCCTGGACTAATGGATGGGAGAGGGACTTTGTTTTGGGAGGTTCTTTGTAGATCAAGGCATTAAAATTGCACCTTTGGGGAAAGCATGTTCCAGAGCGCCAGACACCCGAGGCGCCCTGAGTGGGGGGTGTGACGGAATTCGAGCCCTCGCTAAAGCCCTCCATGCTCCAGGCCAGGCGCGGGGAGGCGCGCAGTTCCCACAGCGGCCCCTGGACGGAGGAGAGGGTCTGGGCCGTCCACACCTGCAGAAATCTGGAGCCTTTCGGCCTAGACAGGGGAAATCGGTCCCGTCCGCGGACACTGGCAGAACTCAGGGGTCAGATCCTCTGCCCTGGAACATTCGGATTTGTGCGTCTACGTTGTGGAAACCAGGGGCCCCGCTGCGTGCAGCGGGCGGCAGCCACAAAGTGGCAGGTCCCCGAGCTCGGGGCTCCGGGAGAACAAAAGCAGAAGCGCCGCCGCCCGCGCTCAGGGAGGAGCCGCCCAGGTTGGCGCGTCCGGGGCCAGGCGGGAGCTGCACAGCCAGGCCCAGGGGAGACGCCCCGCCCAAGCCAGACCCTCGGAGCCTCCTGGGGAGACCCCGGCCCCGCCTCTCTCTGCCCCGGATCGGGCGGGGCCCCGGGAACGGAACGCGCGGAGCGAAGGCAGCTTGGCCCAGCGCACGGCAGAGCTAGTTCGGGAGACTCGGGGCCAGGATGGGTCTCAGCGCAGCAGAAGGCGGAGGCGGCCCGGGCGCCGGGGTAAGAGGGGGCGGGTGAGGGCGCCGGGGTAGGAGGGGGCGCGGGCGGGGGATGGACGCGGGTGGGGGCGCCCGGGTGGGGCAGGTGGGAGCGGGTGGGGGCGGGTGAGGGCCCGGCGTGGGGACGGGTGGGAACGGGGATGGGGGCGGGTGGGGGCGCCCGGGTGGGGCAGGTGGGGGGCGGGTGGGGGCGTCTGGGTGGGAGCGGGTGAGGGCCCGGCGTGGGGACGGGTGGGAACGGGGAGGGGGGCGGGTGGGGGCGCCCGGGTGGGGCAGGTGGGGGCGGGTGGGGGCGTCCGGGTGAGGGCAGGTGGGGGCCCGGCTTGGGGGCGCGAACGTCCAGACCGGCCGGCGGGGACCTGGGCGCACTGGGGGTCCTGGCGCAAGTCTTGCGGGCGAATGCTGCAGGAGCGGGAGGGAACTTCTTCAGGTTCCCTTTTCCTCTAACCTCATGAATATGTGGAGAAGAAATATGCTTTCAGGACAGATTTGCCCTCTCGGTGCCTGAAGGGGAGCCAGGGGAGGGGAGTCTGAAATCTCATCGCCAAAACTGAGAGTTGCTAAGTTACTCTTTAGTTCAAACCGGTGGGACCGAACAGTGATCTGCGGTGGCCCGGAACAAAGAGAATTTTTACTTAAAAATACCAAGGTTGACTTTTGTGTTGGAATGCCAGTTGATTTAAGTAAGAAACATTTCCTAGTAAAACAAGACAATTATTTCAGGTTTGGGGAAAGAGTGATAAAGCTGTTTCGGGTTTTTCATGTGAGTTGCAAAAAGTACGTTGGGTTTGCCTTTCCCTGTTTGGTGTGAAACTAAAGAGTGGTTGAGGTGTGGTAATTACCCTCTACTTCTGTTACTCAACAGCACTTTTGCCTAAAAGTTTAGTTGGTATGTCTAGATGTCTAATTAAGAGTTTAAAACCTATAATTAAAAAATTAAGTTAAGTGTCATTGAAACGGGCATAATTGATACTTTTGACTGAGCCTTAGGCAGCGGGTGGGTCCTGAATCAGGATTCCTGGGAAGGTAGGTTTCTCAGCCTTCCGAAGAGATTTACGGTAATCTTCATGTAATGTGGACAAAGGTGAGTTTTAGCTTTCAATTCCCTGAGCCTACCTCGAATTCACAAAATTCCAGGCTCTCTGGGTCAGGGGGAGCTTCAGAGATCTGTAGGAGGCCGACGTTTCCGAGATTCAGTGACATATTCAGCATTTCCATTCCCTATAGGATCACAACCCACTGGGCAGCAGTGCTTGGTGACCCCCACCGAGAAGTGGGTTCAGACTTCTGTTTCTGAGGAGACACCAGGTTTTTATTTCACTGTGTGGCATCTAGTGTGCAAATGCAGGTGTGGCCTGGGCTGGGAGCACACAGGCTCTGACCTCGCAGCCAGCCAGGAGGCCAGGGTGTCAGGTCCCCTGTGTTAGCCAGAGGCCTCTCCTCTTTTATCCTGATAGAGGGGCTCTGCTGGCCTTTCTGGTGGGTGGGTCTAGTCTGAAATCGCCTTTGTGGGATCTGTGGCACTGGCTAGCTCTCAGGCCGGCCCGTGGTCTCACAGAAATTCTTCATTACTTGTAAAGTATCCAAAAAATGCTGGGCTGAGGAAGTAATTTGCCCCAAGGCTCTCTGAGACCTGTGTTCAGAGGTTGTATCATCCCGCCAAACACAGGAGGCCCCAGATCCCCAGATCTCGAGACTTTTGTGAGAAATCATTTGAGTCCAGCTCAGACACCTCTGCCTCCCTCTTCCAAACAGAATGAGTTTGTTCTCTCTTTGCGTTTGAACAAAAGTCAGGCCATCTAGAGCCTCCTAATCCTCACCTCAGACCTCCAAGGTGGGGCTACTCATTCTGTACACGCTGGAAATTGAGGCTTCAACACCTGCCTGGCGTCTGCCTGCCCAGAAGCAGCAAAGCTAGGTTGAGCCAAACTCAAGGCCCTGGTTCTCCTTCTCCCCTCAAGGTGCCTGAAATTTTGGTGCCTCTCCTGGCTGACACAGCATCAGTGCTTCTGTGCCCTGGGGCAGCAGTTCTGTTCCCCACCTGGGTGCCCCCACACCTGACACAGCCGCTGCCCCCTATGGACAGGCCAGTGCTATTGGGTCCAGCCAAGACCGCAGGTGCCACGTGTGTGGTGAGGGGCTCCCTTCTTCCAGCATGCTGTTGAAGACGGAGCCTCAGACTTTGTCTGATCTGAGAACCCAACATGCTTCTGGGCAGGGGGAGAGTGAAGAGAAGTAGGCTGGGGAGTGAGTGGGTGGCAGGTGGAGGGGGTTGAGAGGTGGCAGGTTCTATCCCGAAAGTGTTGGTCCTGGGCCTGGGAGTCTGGACTCTGGTGAGCAGAAAGCACCCACAGTCTCCCTTTACCGTATGGGGGGCCCTGGGGGTAGGTGTCTGTGAAGTGGGTAACAGGCTTCAGACCCCGACCTTGTGTCCAAAGAACAGGCTTGGGATCTTGGAAACCAGCACATCCACCGTCCATGAGCTGTTGTCCTTTGGGCTAGTAGCTCAGCCTCTCTGAGCTTCAGTCTGTTCATTGTAGGAATCATCTGTGCCCCCCCTACCTCTCCGAGTACCCTAGAGTCAAACTTGAAAAGAGATGTACACAAGCTTTTTACCAGGAAACACAGTTGCACTCTTCACTTACTTTACCATCCTTTAACAGAGTTCCTGAATTGAAAGCTGCCTACGTCCTGATATCTGGGACACTTTTCTGGGCCGCAGTTCACACCTGGGCCCAGGTTCTCAAAAACAAAGCTTTTGAATTATTTTAGATTGATCTTACAAAATTTTCCCTGACAGAAAATCACATTGTGCAAAAGAGATACTTTGTGGTGAATTTCTTTGACATGTTAAAACTGCTTAGGTTTCTGAGGCTGACACAGCCTGGATGTGCGTTCTGCACCGGAGTCGCTGTAGTCAGCCAGGTAACAAGAATACGCCTCCCTGGAGAAGCTAAGCCTGCCCACATCCACCCTGTGCCCCTCAACTCTGGTACACCTCACCTTGAAAGGGCTTTGTGGGCACCCTGCCTGCTTCGTCAGCCCAAAGCCTCTCCGACCCTGAGGAGGGTCTGCATACGAGGATCGGAGCCGACTTCACCATGCCCTGTCCTCTTGCCATATCCCGTTTCCCCAGGCAGCATTGCCAGTTGCCTCATTCCCCAGCTTCTGTGGTGCTCAGCAATCTGTCCATCCTCTCTGGTAAAGCCCGGATTCCCTCCCTTCCCAGCCTTATTCTAAGACAAATTTGCCTTTGGTTGCTACGTGGATGGGCGGAGCCTGCCCTGTGGGACTCTCCTTCCAGGCTTCCCACCTGAACATCATTCCTGAGACAGTCAAAAATAAAAATGACCCTCCCTTCCCATGTCTAGTGGAGGGAGTGGCCCTCCCTTTTGGTGTCTGGTGGAGGGAAAGCCCCACCTTTCTAGTGTCTAGTGGAGGGGACCACCCACCCCTTTGGCGTCTACTGGAGGGGGATGACCTACCTCTCTAGTGGCCGTTGGAGGAGGGGACCACCCACCCCTTTGGCATCGACTGGAGGGGGATGACCTACCTCTCTAGTGGCTGTTGGAGGAGACCACCCGCCTCTTCAGTGTCTGCTGGTGGTGATGCCTCACTCCCTCGGTGTCTAGTACAGGAGGTACAGTTTGGTGGAAAACTTTTGCTGAAGTTCTCACCTGCCTTTAGGCAGTGACAGATTTCCGTGCATTCAGTGGGACATCGGGGGATTGGAATGAGTTTCTGAAAGCTCTTGGTCCCTAACTCTTGGTATCATAGAATGAGGCATAGGACGTTTGGTGTGGGGTGGTGGTGGAACAGTGCTTTGGGATTCAGGCTGTGCACACACTGGGCCAGGTCAACTTTTGGTTTCCCCAGTGAGAGGGAGGAGAAGGCCCTGGTCCTCACCTTAATCACCTTTAGTCTTGAGTGGTAATAGCTTTGCAGTGTGCTTAGAGCAGTGTGTGGAGCACAGGAACCGCTCAATAAATGTTAGCTATCATTCTATGATTCCGACATGAGAGAGAGAGAGATTTTTCTAGAAATAAGGAAAAAAGAATGAGTTCCAATTTTTTGTCAAAGGTCTTAGGGAAAAATATTCAATGAAATTATTTTCATGTTGTTTATACTCAAAGATATCACCAATAAATAGGAATTACAACTATAATATGTAGTATTTTAGCAAAACAATCACGTAATATTTTAAAGAAGTGTTTTGTAGAAGTGCCCAAATTATTAGGCAGTGAACCCCACTAAGTTCAAGGGTTCCTGAGTTTTCTTTATGGATTGTTGAGAAAGATTAAAGAAGACCTCCTTGGAACAAGCATTTAGTCAGCCTGTAGGACCACATTGGGCACAGGTATGAGTATTCGTGCGTCTGGAGGCTGGAGCATTCTATGGCAGCAACCCAGAGAGTCACAGTGACCACTCACGCCTCCAAGACAAAGGTACCCTCTCCGCAAAAGACAGCATGTAAGAAGAAGAGCATAGGGAATGGGGTTGTTGGGGAAAGATTATAGCTAGGGTGGGAGTAACAAATGCAGGGAGAGCAACGGTTCCAACAAATGAGAAAAAAAAATTAGCACAATTTCCACAAGGTACTAGGACTAACTTCCTGAAAAGAATTTAGCAAAGTGAAATTTACATAACGTAAAATCAACCATTTAAAGTGACCAGTTCAGTGGAGGTCAGTCCATTCACAATGTTAGGCAACCACCACCTCTTTCTAGCTCCAGATCATTTTCCTCATTCCAAAGTCAAAACCCCTTACCTGTCTTTCTAGCTCCAGATCATTTTCATCATTCCAAAGTAAAAACCCCATACCTGTCAAGCCGTTTGTCCACATGCCGTCCTCCGCAGCCCCAGGCAACTCATCTGCTTTCTGTCTCTATGGATTTATCTATTCCAGACATTTCCTATCAGCGGAATTGCACAATATGTAGGCTTTTGTGTCTGATTTCTTTCACTTAGCATGATGTTTGTGAACCTCATCTGTTGCAGCATGTATCAGTATTTCATATCTTTTCATGGCTGTATAACTCTCCACTGTATGGATAGACCACAGCTTGTCCATTCATCTGTTGATGGACATTGGACTTTTTCTTTTGGCTTTTGTGGATAGTGCTGCTATGAACATGTGTTTATAAGTGTTGTGTGTGTATATATATTTGCATTTCTCTTGCATATATACCTGAGAGTGGAATTTCAAGATTCCATCATAGTTCTGTGTAACTTTTTGACAAACCACCAGACTGTGCCCCACTGCAGCTGCACCATTTCCATTCCCACCAGCAACTGCACAGGTGCAGTTTCCCCACATCCTCACCAACACTTGTTCTTTTATATTTTTTACGTTATCGTTATAGCCATCCTGGTAGATCTGAACCATTATCTCAGTGTATCTATATATCTTTTGACCCATTATCTGTTATTCAGTTTATCTATATTTTCTTTTGTTGCTCGTGCTTTCAGTGACATATTTAAGAATCCTTTGCCACATGCAAAGGCATGAAGGTTTACCCCAATGTTTTCTTCTAAGAATTTTATGGTTTTAGGTCTTGTGTTTAGGTTGTGGATCCATTTTTAGTTAACTTTTGTATGTGGTGTGGGGTAGGCGTCTAACTTCATTCTTCTGTATGTGGCTATTCAGCTCTGTCAGCACCATTCATTGAATGAAGTATTTTTTCCCCATTTTCAACCAGGGTCTTTGAACCCTGGGTTTGTTTCCGGACCTCAATTCTGTACCCTCAATGTCAGTTCTTCTTTTGTCAGTACCTCAGTACCACATTGTTTGATTACTGTAGCTTTTTTTTTTTTTTTTTTTTTTTTTTTTTTTTGAGACTGAGTCTCACTCTGTCGCCAGGCTGGAGTGCTGTGGTGTGATCTCAGCTCACTGCAACTTCTGCCTCCCAGGTTCAATCATTTCTCCGGCTTCAGCCTCCCAAGTAGTTGGGACTACAGACACATTACCACCATGCCCAGCTAATTTTGTGTGTGTATATGTAGTTTTAGTAGAGAAGGGGTTTCACTGTTAGCCCTGATGGTCTCAATCTCCTGACCTTGTGATCCACCCACCTTGGCCTCCCAAATTCTGGGATTACAGGCATGAGCTACCCCGCCAGCCAAATGCTGTAGCTTTATAATAAGTTTTGAAATCAAGAAGTCTGAGTATTCCAACTTGGTTCTTCCATTTTTTTTTCAAAAAAAATTTTTGGGGGGACCGGATATGGTGTCTCACGCTTGTAATCCCAGCACTTTGGAAGGCTGAGGCGGGCGGTTCATGAGGCCAGGAGTTTGAGACCAGCCTGGCCAACATAGTAAAACCCTGTCTCTACTAAAAATACAAAATATTAGCTGGGTGTGGTGCTGTGCACCTGTAATCCCAGCTACCTTGGAGGCTGAGGCAGGAGAATTGCATGAATCTGGGAGGCGGAGGTTGCAGTGAGCCAAGATCACGCCACTGCACTCTAGCCCAGGTGACAGTGTGAGAGTCTGTCTTAAAAAATGTGTATATATATGTATGTGTATATGTGTGTGTGTATATGTATGTGTGTGTATATGTATGTGTGTGTGTGTGTATATGTGTGTGTGTATGTATATTGAGATTTTGGGGCCCTTGCAATTCTATACGAATTTGAGGGTCATCTTTTTCATTTCTGCAGAGAAGACCATTGCAGTTTTGATGGGAATTGTACCGAATCTGTAGATCACTTTAGGTAGTCTGGACATCTTACATGGCAAGCCTCCCAGTTCATGAACACGTGATGTCTTCCATTTGCTTGTGTTTTCTTTAATTTCTTCAGCAATGTTTTGTAGTTTTCAGCAAGCAAGTCTTTTACCTTTATATTTAAATTTATTCCTAGGTATTTAATTCTTTTAGATGCTATTGTGAATGGAATCATTTTCTTAATTTCCTTTTCAGAGTATTCATTGCTGGTATATAGAAGCATAACTAATTTTTGTGTGTTGTTCTTGTACCCTGCAACTTGGCAGAATTTACTTATTAGCCATCTAGCTTTTTATGGATGTTTTATATCAGGATTATGTCATCTGAACACAGAAATGGTTTTACTTCTTCCTTTCCAATTTGGATGCCTTTTATTTCTTTTCTTGTTGATTACTCTGACTAGAACTTTCAGGACAATGTTGAATAGCGGTGTAGAAAGCAGGCATCCCTATTTTGTTCTTGATCTTGGGGAAAACTTTTCGTCTTTCACCATTGAGTGTGATATTAGCTGTGGGTTTTTCATAAATACCTTTTACCATATTGAGAAAGTTTCTTTCTATTCTTGGTTTTCTGGGTCTGTTATCTGAAAGTGTGTTGGAGTTTGTCAGAATGCCTGTTCTGTGTCACTTGAGATGATTGTGTGAGCTTTTTTCTTGTTCTATTAATGTGGTGTATTACATTGATTGGTTTTCTTATGCTGAAGAACGCTTGCGTTCCAGGAATAATTACCACTTGGTCACGGTGAATAATCCTCTTGACATGCTGTTAGATTTGGTTTACTAGTGTTTTGTGGAAGATTTAGAACTAACTTTTTGACTCTGCTCTAAATCTCATTATGTTGTATGAAAATACATCTCAAGAATGTGAATTTTGAAGTAAGAAATGACCTCTTTGAGAAACAAGTCTGTGCCAAAGGCCAAAATATAAAATTACTAGAAAGTCTGCAAAAGTTAGTAAAGTAACGCGTAAGACTTCAAAATGTAGCTAACTGGAAAAAAGTCTGTAGGGGAAAGACTGTTGTGAAGTTAATCCATATAAAACCCTCAAGTAGTACCTGACATATACTAGAACTCACATCAGTTTCTGTTATTTTGTTATTGTTATGAGTATAATTAAGCTACATTTTTTAGGATTTGACTATATTTTGTAAATGGAAATACCAGTACTAAAGCCAGAATGCTATAAACATAATGATATCTTTTGTTTCCAAAGCTGATCTACTAGAGCAATGTAAAAGTAATAATAAAAGCAAGATATTTTGGTGGCAAAGTTATCTCAGGGTAAACACTGCAACTGCCAGTGCTGCAGGCGAGTATTCTCGGGGCAAATGGATTAGACGTGTGGCACCTCCCCCGTCTCTCTTGCCCCTGCTCCCGCCTGTAAGACGCGGGCTCCCCTTTACCTTCCTCCATGAGTCAAAGCTCCCTGAGGCCTCCCCAGAGGCAGAGGCTGCCATGCCTCCCGTACGGCCTGCAGAATGCTGAGCCAATTAAACATCTTTTCTTTATAAATTACCTAGTCTCGAATATCTCTTTATAGCAGTGTGAGAACAGACTAATACAGACAGCACCGACACTAACACTAGCACTAATACTCCACCAATGGCTTGGGCCCCCTTGGAACTCCTAGGGTGCTCATGGATTTGGGGCCCTGCCTGGGCTGACATCTGTGTGACACGTGACTTTTTTCTGCTGAGGCTGATGCTGGCTGTGTGTAACCCTCAGATCTTGGAGCGGGTGGTTATGGTGAGCAGATCTGGTAGAGTCTTCTTGCTAGCACATCTGGCTGAGGCTCCAGGTGAAGCGTCAGGAAATTTGCACCCCTCCATTGCAGAGTTACCACTCTGTTCTCTCCCTGGGCCCGATCCTTCCCTGGCCCAGAACAGGAGCCTTGCCCTGGGATAGCTGCAGCATTGTCTGTCTTCAGCCTTGTGAACTTACAGCCAGTGCATGGGGTGGGGACTGACACCACCTGCCATGTGTGAAGTCAGATGTTCCCGCCCGGGTCCTGTCGCTCCCACCAGGCGCGTCCTGTGAAGTTCAATGCCGTGTGAGTGGGTTTTCCCGGGTGCTTTGTTCTCATTTTTCCTTTCCCATCTTCGTTCATGGGCTGACACTTTTCTCAGGACTTTTTTTCTTTTTCTGCTGGATTCAAACAATAAGCAATTGAGGAGGGAGTCTAGCAACCCCCACTCTGGGAGAAGAGGGGGTTCAGCCCAGCAATGATCAGAGAACCACACCGCATGCAGTGGTTTCCCCAGTTTTCCCTGCGTTTGTCTTTATATCCCTGAGACTTGCTTGTGTACATAACTGTGTGCATTGTCCCACCCTCAACTCTGGATATACTGCCATTTCCTTTGCAGAATTCCTGCCAGATCCTTTTCTATTCCTCCTTAAAAATTGATACGTAATAGTTGTACATATTTTTGGGTGCATGTGATGTTTTGATACATGTATACAAAGTGCTATGATCATATCAGGGTGGTTGGGATATTCGTCACCTCAAACATTTTTCTTTGTTTTGGGAACATAGTGATTCTCTTCTAGCTATATACAGTAATCTATACAACAAATTATTAACTATAATTTGCTTACTGTGTTATAGACTACTAGAACTTATTCCTTCTATCTGACTGTATTTTGTACCTCTTAACTAACTTCTTTCATGTTCCCCTCTCCTTTCCCAGCCTCTGGTAACCACTAGTCTACTCTCTACCCTCCATGAGATCCATTTTTTTAGCTCCCACATGAGTGAGAACTTGTGAAGTTTGTTTCTGTGCCTGGCTTATTTCACTGAACCACAGCCTAGTCCCAGACACCGGTTCCTAAATAGCCCCAGCCCAGGTCCCGGCACTGATTCCCAGACAACCTCAGCCCAGTCCCAGCACTGATTCCTGGACGCCCTCAGCCCAGTCCCAGCACTGATTCACTCACAGATGTGCATGTGCCAGAAAAAACTCAACACTCTTAAAAGAAGACAACAAAATCCCACTGTGAACACGCAGTGTCCACCGTATCCAGCACATAATAAACATTTCTAAAATAGGGATCATTCAAGGAAGAAAATCATTATGAAGGGGTATAAATGTTCCAATATTAATTACGTTGACAACCAGTAACCTGATTTAAAGTGGTTTTAAAGTAATTTTCTTCATCTCAGTAGATAATAAACCTGATTTTTTTACACAATTTTGAAAAGAGAAAGAGGGCTCTATTAATCACTGTACAGTATACAGTACTTATGATAATAATCCATTTTTCTGGTGAGCAAGGCCCCATGGCAGCCCTGCCTGGCCTCAGGCAGAGACTTTGATAAGTTGTTTGAACATCCTTCCAGCTGCATTTCAACCACCATTGCCGCTCAACTCAGATGAAAAGGTGAAAGATGCTTTAGGAAAAGCACAAGAATCATGCATAATTTAAATCATGTCTGTGGTTTTTCACTAACACTATAAATTACAACCTTCCTGCTGTAAGACAAATCAAATCAGAACAAGATGCCAGCTCCCTCCACGGTGGAGGAACACTGCGCAGTGGGTGAGGGCTGTCCTGGGTTCTCCTGTTCCTGTCCTGAAGGTGGAGGAACACTGCGCAGTGGGTGAGGGCTGTCCTGGGTTCTCCCGCTCCTGTCCTGAAGGTGGAGGAACACTGCGCAGTGGGTGAGGGCTGTCCTGGGTTCTCCCGCTCCTGTCCTGAAGGTGGAGGAACACTGTGCAGTGGGTGAGGGCTGTCCTGGGTTCTCCTGTTCCTGTCCTGAAGGTGGAGGAACACTGCGCAGTGGGTGAGGGCTGTCCTGGGTTCTCCTGTTCCTGTCCTGAAGGTGGAGGAACACTGCGCAGTGGGTGAGGGCTGTCCTGGGTTCTCCCGCTCCTGTCCTGAAGGTGGAGGAACACTGTGCAGTGGGTGAGGGCTGTCCTGGGTTCTCCTGTTCCTGTCCTGAAGGTGGAGGAACACTGTGCAGTGGGTGAGGGCTGTCCTGGGTTCTCCCGCTCCTGTCCTGAAGGTGGAGGAACACTGCGCAGTGGGTGAGGGCTGTCCTGGGTTCTCCTGTTCCTGTCCTGAAGGTGGAGGAACACTGTGCAGTGGGTGAGGGCTGTCCTGGGTTCTCCCGCTCCTGTCCTGAAGACTTCTCCCTGAGGTTGATTCCCGTCGCAGCTGTGGATTCCCAGCTGTGACTGGGGGCCCTGCCCAGAGGCTGCTTTGGAAGCATGTTAGGTGAAATTTCAAATCCAGTCGTGCAAATACAGAGCAAACCTCCACTTACCACTTTTGTGTCTACTCCTATTTATATTGTTAAATGGAATCTGAAGGTGTTTGAAAGAACCATGTTGATGACTTAGGTGGAATCTGCTGTTAGATCTACAATTTAGAAAAATTAGTTTCAGTCATCCTGTCATGGTATCATCCAGAATTAGTTATTTCTCTTTTGGAAACAAGCATGGCAATGGTTTGGGGAGGCCAGGTGTGCTGTTTTAAAGACAGGATCCCGACAGACCTGGCAAAGCCGCTGGCCTCAGATGAAAGGGAATTCGCTTTTCGTTGGAAGTTGGTTTGTTGTGGTTTCATTCAGCAGTGCTGCTAGCAGCAAAGCCAGCAGACCCTTGGAGGAACAAGAATGCGTTTTTCCCTTTGAGACCTGAGAAGATGTATGTCTAATTAAGCCGACACATTTTGAGGACATTTTTTTTCTGCCTAATCGTCTTCAAGACAATGTATGCAGGAAAGAATGGTGGTTATCACCTGCTGTCCTGCAGAACTGTAACATGCGGCAGCTGCAGAAGCTGGGGGGGCCCGTGGACCGAGCACTCACGCCCTGCCTCTGTCTCCTGCACGTCGTGAGACCAGGTCTTGATGGAAGCCCGCAATTTCCCTAATTGGACACAATGGTAGAAAAGTTAGATTTGGTATAATTAAGACTGTAGGAAATTTTCTTTTAGATTGGTGTGCTCTTTTCTGCCTAGTCATGGTTTGGAATGAACAAATCCTTACTTCCAGCTGAAGTCATATTTTTGCATAAAGAATCCAGCTCAGGGCTGATTGTGGTTAACATCAGTCTTGCACACTTCTTGTTGAGGGCCTTCACCACCATAAAAAGTCCGAGGACCCTTGTTTTGAGTGTGACAGAACTGGGCGTGGTGTATTGTGGTTCTCCTCCTAGTTATTTTCAGTTCTGGGGAAAACACGAGAGCTGCTGCCCCGGGAAGGGCATCTGGGCAGGTTGGGGTCCATCTCCGAGGGCCTGACAGCTCCCCCATCCAGCGCTTTGCTTTGCAGAAGAAGGTTCCGTTCCTCGGATTAAAATTTTGCTGTTTAGATTTCATGATAGAAATTACCTTAGGCCTAAATACAGTTATCTTCAAATACTTGCGTATTTATTTATTTCAAGGTATTTTGTTCTTTGTTTGGCAGAAAAATCTGCCGACGGTACTTGGTGGCTGATTTAATGAACACATGGAACTCCACTTTGTAATTGTCCACAGTGCTCACATTTCAAAACCTGAAACAAATTTAAGGTAGAGGTTTTTCTCAGGACCCTGCTCCGCAAGCTCCACGTGCCGCTGAATTCACAAATGGTTCCTCCTGCCGCAGGGTGAGGGCTGAGAGCAGATGTAGGTGTGGAAGCAAGAGCCGGAGCCCAGGGTGGCTGCACAGGCAGGGGTGGGAGGAGTGTAGGTGCAGTTTCTGAGTTCTGTGCGCACGTGTGTGCCCACAGGGAGACCGAGGTCCTGCGTGCAGCTTCTGTGTGTGTGTGTGTGCTCACGTGTGTGCCCACAGGGAGACTGAGGTGCCACCTGCAGCTTCTGTGTGTGTGTATGTGTGTGCACGTGTGTGCCCACAGGGAGACTGAGGTCCTGCATGCAGTTTCTGCGTGTGTGTGTGCATGTGTGTGCCCACAGGGAGACCGAGGTGCCGCCTGCAGCGTGTGTGTGTGTGCACATGTGTGTGGTGAGAGACGAGGTGCAGGGCACAGTTCTCGTGTGTATGCGCGCACAGGTGTGGAGGTACTGGATGTTGCCCACGTGAGGAGACTTGTGCAGGGTGCAGTTCTTACCCGATTCTCTTCCTGCCACGGTCTGCTCAGTGCAGACGTGGGAAGAGGCTGGAATGTGCAGCTTCAGGGGCCGCCCACTGGGACGTGCCAATGCAGACTCACCTCTCTGGGGCTTTAGGGTTAGCTCCAGGTCCTGCCCATCTCTGCCTGCTGGAGGAGGGTGCCAGTCCTGCTGAGGCGGCCCATGTACCCATCAGGCACAGCCCCTGGGGCTCACTGCACAGGGCCTACTTGATGTTTGCTGTCAGGGACGCTAGCCCCAGAGACCCCATGCTTGGCCCCTCTGGGGTCCACTGCTGTTCTGTGCTCTGGGCCCCATCCTGCGCACCCAGGCCCTGGCCCCACCCTGTCCTGCCATTGTACGTTCCACGACGTTGCCCCTGAGGCCTCCAGCGAACCTGGACAGCCCTGGCCCTCCCAGGAGGAAGGAGGGGCTGCCAAGCCTGAAGGTTCACCTGGGAGAGTCTTGGGTGCTCCTTCCCCATCTCCTCACACAGCGAGACCTTCTCACTCTTGGGCCCTGCTCAGATGCCCCTTCTTCTGGGAAGCTGGCCTGGATGCTGGGCGCTGCTGAGGACTCACCCTGAGATCCCACCTGCCCATCTCTGCCCGGGGTCTGGCCTCACCCTGGACTGTGAGTCCCTGGAGGGCAGGGTTGCCCTGGGCAGGGGCTTGGTGGGTGTGTGTCAGTGAGGAGGGGAACTGAGCCAAGGCTTGCCCTGCCCTTGCCCTGGTGTGGCCAGGAGCTCTGGCTGGACCTTGGTGGGGCTCAGCAGAGAGCAGCTTGCATCACCACCTGGCACAGTCACTCCCAGTCCAGTGATCCGGGTGGGGCTGGGGCACCAGCCTGGGTTCAGGTGTGCCAGGTGTGTGCACCTGGGCTTCGGGGAGATAGGAATTGGAGTGTGGTGGAGTGGAGCAGCACCTTTCTGGTACAGTAACCACATAGGCTCAGGGAATTAGGAGAAGAGGCCTTAAAACAGAGGCTCCCAGCTTGACCCCAGACTCTGGAGCACTCGGCCATCTCCTGCCGCCAGGGCCTGCGTCTCCAGTGGGCTTCCCGCATGGATTGGATTGGATATGGGAATCGGAAAACCATTTCAGGGGAGTAAGACATTTGCTGGGTGAAGCTTTTCACCAGGACCTGGGAATCTTCCTAAATCTACTCAGGTGGTAAAGTCAGTACGTTAGGAACCAGGGATAACGTGGCTTTTGGTGATTGCTGAACTCTTCAAAGACTGTAGAACAGAAACCCAGGGAGGCAAGGCATGCTCCGTTCCTTCCCCCTTGCCATCCTTCGTATCCTTCCTAGCACCCTCTTGTACCAACTTTGGGCCAACGGAACCTTTAGTCTTAGAAGCATCTTCAGCATCCCTAGAGGAGATAGTGTATACAGACCGGGTGCAGATGGCTGGGTGTAGACAGACCGACCTGCACACCAAGCCCTGTTTGGGACGAGGCTTCCTAGACGGGTTTTGATTCAATGGTGGTTTCTGAGTCTGCACAGACAGGTAACCAGAGATGGGCACGGGTACCTGGGCCGGATGCCAGGAGCCATCACTGGGTCCTGATGGGCCTGAGTGGCTGTGACCAGGTAGCAGCCCAGAGTGAGCCTCCTGGGGGGTGTGGGTTTCACACCTGGCCTTCTCACTCACCACCCTGCTGTGCTGAGAAAGTGGCCATTGATGGGAACTGGGGCAGAGCAGGGGCAGTGTGGGTGCCCCCACTGTCCCCGGGGCCCTGCTTGAAGGAGCCACGGATGTCTGCTGCCCATGGATTGTCCTGCTTTTTGCGGCAGATCAGGAGGTCAGGAGTTTGAGACCAGCCTGGCCAACATGGTGAAACCCCGTATCTACCGAAAATACCAAAATCAGCCAGGCACGGTTACTGGTGGTACACACCTATAGTCCCCAGCTACTCGAAAGGCTGAGAGAGGGGAATCACTTGAACCCGGAAGGTGGAGGTTGCAGTGAACCGAGATCACACCACTGCACTCCAGCCCGGGTGACAGAGCAAGACTTTGTCTCCAAAAAAAAAAAAAATCCGGCCAGAGGCAAAGGCCACAGCAGTGAATTAAAAGTACCTGCCATGCCCCTCCAGGTACCACACCCTGGGCTGCAGCATTGTGAGCATCACTGTGTGTTGGTGCCAGAGGGACACGCTAAACCACGGGTGACACAGAAGCGGGGGCTGGGCCGGGCTGTGTCCCCTGTGGGCATGGGGCTGCGAGCCAGGGAATGCAGATAGGGTGAGAAACAAGCATCTTGACTAAAATGTCACCCTCGTTCAATAAATTGTAAACTTCATTGGGAAAATAATCCTTCATTGAAGAGTGAAGCTTTAAGATGGGTTTTCAGACACCCTCTTCCATTCCTGCTCTGCCACCACCGTCCCATTGGCCAAGTGATTGCATAGAGTTCAGGGCAAAGCTCAGCGAAGTGCCAAGGGACTGGTGGGCACTGGAACTGCACCAGCTGCTCTGCAACACACATACTCACATCCGCACCATCTGCAACACACATACACACATCCGCACCGTCTGCAACACATGTGCACACATCCGCACCGTCTGCAACACACATACACACATCCGCACCGTCTGCAACACACGTGCACACATCCGCACCGTCTGCAACACACGTGCACACATCCGCACCGTCTGCAAACACACGTGCACACATCCGCACAGTCTGCAAACTAAATGTGCACACATCCGCACCATCTGTGCTTCAGTGAGGTCATGATCTTGTAAACCGGAAAGCCCTCGGGTTTGAGTCAGCACGCGTTTGTACATTTGGCAAGAAACAAGAATCCTGAGTTCTACAAAGACAAGAAATTGGGCTGAGCCGAGCTAGGGGCGTGTGCTTGCAGGTCCCCTGCCCTGTCTCTCCCTCTCCTGGCCTCGAGGCCTGGACACAGCTGGCAGGAGTTCCTCTGTCCACACACACCGCGCCTGGCCAGGCTCGCACTCCTTCAGAGTCCTGCACACACACTGCAGCTCCCTCATCATGAGCAGCCATCTGCTGGCGGCACTCCCAAAGGTGGTCCCCAGAATCGGGTTGCTGCACACACCAGGCCAGGAGATAGTGCACACCCTGCCCTCGAGGGACACAGGACTCATGAGCAGTCGAAGGCTGCTATGAATAGACCTGGTTCTTGGCTCTCTTGGCTTACTCAGCACCTCAACCTACCCGACTCTCAGTCTGCAGGCAGCTTCCCTGGGGCAGCTCTGGCCTGGCCCAGGCCCTGAGCGGCCCCAATGGGAGCCGTTCTGAGGAGGGGGTGCAGGTGGGACCCGCTGAGTGGAGCATGGGGCCTGCCCCAGTCACCAGGGAATCAGGCAGAGGCAGGGCCAGGGCTTGGCAGCGAAGTGCACCGGCTGTCTCCTTCCTCACGTCAGGCAGTTCAGACGGTGGCCCTGGATGGAACTCTGGGCTGCTGACCACATCTGGACTTGAGGGTGGGGGAGGAATGGGCCTGGATTTGGGGATCAGAGAAGTAGGAGGACGCCTTTCCCGGGGACGGCCCAGGGTTGGCATTTCAGCTCCTGCGGAACAGGCCATTCAAGACGCCTGTCCTAGATCACATTCCTCTTCCTTCCTGCCCATCTCTCATGTGTCAGTTGAGCATTTGCCCCACATCCTGAAGCACAGCCGTCCCGGTGCCCGGTGGTGATTCTGTCCCTGGCCTGAGACAGGCCCACTCGTTCTCATGGACTGTGTGTTTGCTGTGTGGCTCAGGTGTGATCTGAGTTTTTGGAAATTAGATCACATCAGCATTTCTGCATGAACTCAGACTATTAGATCATTCCTGTCAACAAGTAAGTGGCCCTGTCAGGTTGGTGGGAATGAGCAGTGCATGCGGGGAAGGGAGCTGACCCGTGGGGTGACGGGGCCGGCAGGGGGCCTCTGCTGGTGGGATGCAGGGCTCAGGACCCCAGCCCTCACCTTCCCCGACC
>NW_022142894.1:0-23265 GCF_007565055.1 Rhinopithecus roxellana | reverse complement strand
GGAGCTATTTTCTAAATGGTATTATTATGGAAATATTGACTAATGCAGAAATCGGTACCTAAAAGTGGGGTACTGTCCTAACCGATATTTAAAATATGTGCCAGTGGCTTTGGAACTGAGTGACAGAGAGCAAATAAACTTTTAGAATAGGCTGGAAAAATATTATGTAGTGGCAAAACATTTGGTAAGACTGTCACCTGTGGTTACTCTGAAGAAATAAAATAACTACTGAAATGCCAGCTTTGGAGAAGGAGCTTTTGAAGCAGAAAGTTGAAATGTGCTGATTGTTGTTAGCTGTATTTCGTAAGGTCCTGCGCTACTGAGAGGAGCTCAGAAAAGAACTCACAGGTCAACAAGAATAAGTGGTTGTTGTTTTAAGCCCCTGAGTTGTGGGTGATTTTTTACACAGTATTATTGTGGCAACACTTAGCAGCTATGAGACTTACAATATATGTTAGTTTTACTTCAACAGCCCCATTTTTTTTCCTCATATAAATATGGTCAAATCTCTATGCTGGTTGCTATGAAGAAGACAGAGAAAAATCATTTATTTTATGTAATTATTGGTATTTATAGGTAATTAAATTTTATTTTCAGGTAAATTAATTTTAAATTTTAAAATCTATTTATCAAAGATGGTTATCCTTTTTACCCTACCGTTTTCCATCTGCCCCTCTATTCTCTCTTTCTCTTTCTTTCTCTCTTCTCCCCTCCTATTCTACCTCTCTTTCTCTCTTCTTTCTCTCCCTCCTTTCTCTCCATCCCTCTTCTTTCTCTCCCTCCTTTCTCTCCTCTCCCTCCTCTCTCCTCTCTCCCTCCCTCCTCTCTTTCCTCTCCCCTCTCCGTTCTTCCTCTCCCTCTCTCTCTCTCTCCTCCTCCCTCTATTTTCTCCTCTCGCCCGCTTCTGGCCTCTTCCCTCTCCGCGCTATTCCCTCTTGAAGGGGCTGATGAAAATTCTGAGCAACTCAACAATTACGTTATGTTATGCTTACTAGTTTTGCCTCTTAGTGAGAGAATAATACATATTCTTGTACTTATTTTAATTGCTGGTAAATGCATCACTAAACAAATTAAGATATTCCAGAGTTGAACTGACCCAATAGGCCAGAGTGATTAACTTGGTTTAAATCACTACTGGAGTCTTAATTCTAGGAAGAGACCTCATAAATTCTAGCACAGTACAAGCCAGCAAGGTTTCAGTGCCAGTGTTAATGTTTATGCCTGTGTCCTGGCTCAGTACATTATCCCCAAATGAAGACCAACAAAAAAAACAGTCCAAATAAGAGATGGGCTGCCAGAGGGGATTTTCAGTGTTATAGCATCTTGTACATATTTATCACCTTGGTTGTCTGATTGAGGAAGACTGTCTAATCTATAAAGGGCACCTTGCACACAGTGCTACTGTGGGATTGCAATAAAGTAAGAATACAAATGTAATTATTATGTGACCACGAAGTTCACTATTTGACAAGAAACAAGAACAAAGGCTACACCTTATATTTCTATGGAGACATTTTGTGCACTATTTCAGTTTGTTTTTCTCCCTCCTTCCTTGGGTACCCTATCCCTCCTAAAGAAAAATAAAAGTGCAACATGTACACAAACCAGAACAGGAATGAAAAACTCTTACTGCTATGAGCCTGTGTAATAAAGCTCAAGTTTCAACTATGTCCAACATTCCAAGTTTATCTTAAATATTTAAAAATATTTGCTCAGCTTCTTTTATCCAAACATATCCAAAAGCATAATCCAGTAAAAATGATTGCCTGTTCTTCAGTGAACTTTCTGGTTTGAGTCATGAACCTCGGGAACTAGCTACATGGACACCTTACTACATGCCATAGATTTCTTTCTTTCTTCTGTAATCAGGAAAAAATAGTCTGCTTCCATTGCTTAACTTGTGTTTTTATTGTCTATGATAAACCAGATCTTTGGCTGTACTTTCTTTAAAAATATAAAATTTCCTAGAATTAAAAACTTTATAAACGTTCCTTAAGAGAGGTTTATTGTTTTTATTTCATTTTTGTTTTGTTTGCTGGAAAATGGGATATATTAAAGCATATTATTTTTAAGGACTCATTTTAATTTGCTGGGTGATGACTGAGCTAAAATATGTATTGTTAATATAAAATAAGAAAAGTCAGGAGACATTTCTGTATCTACGAGAGTAGGCATTAGTGAGAGTAAACAGAATGGACTTCTACAGTAGAATTTGATTCTGTAGGATTCTGTTTGTGTGATAAAAATTCCTCTTTAATACATTCCAGATCAATCAAAATATTAAAGCCAAGGTTATTTGCATCCATCAAATGTAATCACACCCACTGACATCAGGCTATGGAATTCTGGGCTTCACTTGCCCTGGGAGTTCAAAGGCTGTAGCAGTAATCCATTAACATATTTCCCACAGACAGGGTAGTAGAATGATTGAATATTTACCCAATGCCAAACATCACAATGCACCTCCTCTACTTGAGAATTGAACCTGTCAGCTCCTAAATTGTTTGCATTTCAAGCAGTTAGCACAGTTTACCATCTGAAAACCATCACATCACCCCTATTTCTATAGCAAATTGGTTCATAAATGTTAAGTTAAAGGATAATGTTATACTTCCAACCATAATTGGCACACAGAGATAATGTGTTCCATGTATATTTTATCACTGACTTAAGAGGGAATAGCAAAGGGAAGAGTAGGAACCACTGCTCACATTTTTGGCATAAAATAATAGCTGTTTTTTCTTAAGCAGATGAATCAAAAAACCACAAAACTTGCACTTATTTATTGTGAGTCTGATTTTATCTCATCAAGAGAAACTGATCAGGTTCTATGGTATTTGAGCGTCTACAAACCATGGCATTGTTTCTACCAGCTGTTAATGCTGCTACTAAAATTAGGGCCAGGAGTTCCACAGCTTAAGCAACTTGAGTGAGTTTGGAAATAACATTTGTTCACGCTCTGTTTATATGGTTTTGGTTTTTCGTAAGTACAGTATGTTAGAGGAGCTCATTGTGAAATTCATTTCTACATAATTAGAGTAGCCAAGTTCAAGGAGTATGGTGCCTGTTTGAGATTCTCAGTTTCACTTCACTAGGTTGGAATGCCCCGTCCCAGTTTGGCTCAGACATGATATTTCCTCTAGACTAGAGTTGTAAAGAAAGCAATTTAAAATGCATAAACACAGTGCCTGAGTCATACCATATATCCACCACCTAGCAGGGTATTCACACTGAAGCATTGTCTCACTTCCTAATTGCTCAAGGAAAGTTCCTACTCCCTTCCCAACTATTTAATATTCATGTGAATTTGTATCAACTATGTCCAGGCAGAATGAAAAGCAACATATTAGAACATCATAGAATAACTTGAAATTCATAGAACCAGATTTTCCCCAGAACAAACTTTTCAAATGGAAGAATCAGGGATTCTTACTTTACCTTAATTTTTCGTGGAAAAAAAAAAAAAGCCAGAACTAGATGTCAGGATGCTTGAGTTGTAGCCTTTGCTCAACCACTAAATAATTAGATAATTCAAACAACATTTATTCATACTTATTAAGGGTTTGTCATAGTGGTAGATGTCAGAATCGAGGAAATTCGTGCTTTTACAAAATTCATAGCCTAGTGGTGGAAACTAATTGGACATTTCATTTTGGTAAAACTTTAACCATTCTAACTTCTCAAAGAAGACACATAAGCATCAGGCAAATATATGAAAAAATGCTCAGCATCTTTAGTCATGAGAGAAATGCAAATCAAAACCATAAATGAGAGATGCCATCTCATATCAGTCAGAATGGCTATTATTAAAAAAGCCAAAAAACAGATACTGACAAGGTTGTGGAGAAAAGGGGATACTTATACACTGTTGGTGTGAATGCAAATTAATTCAGCCACTGTGGAAAGTAGAGATTTTTCAAAGAACTAAAAAACTGAACTACCTTTGGCCTAGCAATCCTATTACTCTGCGTATATAACCAAAAGAAAACAAATCGTTCTATCAAAAAGACACATGCACTCACATGTTTCATGGCAGCACTATTCATAATAACAAAGACATGGAATCAACCTAAGGGCCCATCAATGTTGGATTGAATAACCAAATGTGATACTTATACGTCATGGAATACTATGCAGCCACAAAAAAGAATAAAATCACATCCTTTGTAGCAACATGGATGCAGATAGAGGCCATCGCCCTGAGCAAACTAAAGCAGAAATAGAGAACCAAATCTGCATGCTCTCACTTATAAGTGGGAGCTAAACATTGGGTACGCATGGACAGAAAGGAGGGAGGGATAGGAGTAAGTTTTGTGAAACTGACTATCTGGCACTATGCTCAGTACCTGAATGATGGGATCATTTGTACCTCAAAACCTCCACATCACTCAGTATACTCACATAACAAACTGTACATGTGCTCCTTAAATGTAAAATAAAAGTTTGTGTTTTTTTAAAAAGTATTTTACCAGTCTACACACCCCATCTGTAAGATGGAACGTTGGAGCAAGTGATATTTTTAACCATAATTTTATGATTTTATGTTAAAAAAAAAGTATCTCACAAATCACATGTTTTCAAAATGTACCATGTGCCAAGCACTGTGCATTTCACTTTGCATGCTTGTTCACCCTTAAACCCCACACGAACACCATGAGGTTAGGTGCTAATGCAGAGATGATATGTGACTAGTTTAATGTTGCACATCTAGTAAATGGCAGATCCAGAACTGGAACCCCAGTCTGTCTGCCTTCAAAAGCCATGCACTTGCAACTAATGAAAACCACCTTAAAATAAGAGTCAGCTAAGAGTATCCATTAGAAATATGATTAAGATGGAACTATAGCCTACACAAGAAAAAGTAATGACACATTTTCAAGGTGGAACCAATGTGCTGAGATGAAGATTGGGAGGAAGACTGAATTTCTAGATCACGCCTGTTTAGAGATTAAGTGCAGTTATGTGCTATTTCATTCCATAATTTATGTTTTTCTTGCAGAATAAAAATCAAGAGAGGAACATGAGCTGGAACATGGTGTTTGGGAATAATAAAACATGCTGTTTGTCTGTGTGCATTTACTGCTGGCTGGTTGAAGTAGAAACCGTTTAACAATCCACAGAGCAGCAGCATGATGTCACGGAAGGAGCTTGGTCTGGGGACCCAGCGCTTGCCAATGACACTGCATGGCATGGAGAACTCATTTCTCCTCGAACTGGGATTTGGCGCTCCTACCTGTAAAAGGAGGGTGATGGATCTGGTCCAGTTTTTAGTTTGTGTGATTATTTCCAGAAGAATTAAACTCCATGATACCAATAATCTGACTTAGACATACAAAACCCAATATCCTTTAATACATCTATTGATTAGCCTATTTTTTCTGTTAGAAATATTTTCCTTTCCTTAGCCCTCGCCCAACACACACACATACTTTTCTGTCACCACCCTCCCACGCCCTGGAATCCCGCATCACCTTCCTAATTCCTACTCATTTCTCAGCTCTTAATTTAGAAATCACTTTGTTAAGGAAGCTTTTACTGACTTCCAAAGTCTTAGTTAAGTGTCCTCTTACTGACTTCTATGAAAGTACTCTGTACTTCCTCTGTTATTGAATTGTATTCGATTGGATAATACATGTGCAGTGCCTGGAACCAGGGCCTAGCACATAAAAATACTCAATAACTATTAACTATTAACATCATCGTCGTCACCATCATCATTATAATCATTAAAATGATCACACTATGTTATAATTAGTCTTTTTGATTATCTATATCCACCTACTAGGTGTTACCTTTGGAAGGCAGGCAACCATTACAGTTTTGACTTACCATTACATCATCAGTAACTTAGCACAGTGATTGACAAGAATAAGTGAATATTTTAAAGTTGGCTAATGTTAACACATCACAATTTGCAGAAGGAGACTTTCATTTCGTGCAGCAAAGTAAGTCAAGCCTTTGAGCACTTATATTCTAGTGGAATAGACTGATACATGAAATTTAAACTAATGTTATAAGGGCTGCGATGAAGTTATGAACTAAGTTTTATGGAGATATAGAAAGAGAAGTAATTAATCTTGCCTGACGGATTGAAGTATGCAACATTTGAGTCGAGACTTGAAGAATGGGAGTCAGGGAGTGCTGGGGGAGGGATTTAACATCTATGCTCTGTGTTTTTCAAAATATAATGCTGTTCAAAAATATGAAATGCTTCATGAATTTGCTTTCTGACCTTGAGCAATCAGTGTACCTCTGTTTGCCTTGTTGCTTTGCCTGTACAATAGCAATAATAATAATAATATCTTATTAATAATATAGCTACATAAAATGATATATAATTCTATTCAATAACTATAATTATAATAATTCTAATTCAATGCAGTAGGACTTAGAGAATATAAATATATATAATGCCTGCTTCTAAGTTGGAAATTCTCATTTAATGTTGCCATTACATTGTTTGCATACTCTTTATAACTTACTCCATGTATTCAAAGTTGCCTGTAACAGTGTCATAGACAAAATTGAAATGTTTCTTAAAAAGATATATTTAAATGTGAATATGTGATGATAATATTATAATGTATGTAATAATGTAAGTGATATTAAATAATTAAAAACATTTTGTGAATAAGGATAGACAACTAAACGCAAAATAAAATATTCTTTGATTGTGATGGTTTAAAAATGCAGGTATATTTGAAAGCATAAAGCTAAACTCTGGAAGTCCTTTGCAATCCTATAAATTCATGATACAAAAGGAAATATTCCCGGTTTTGAGACTAATGCATGTAAATTTTCTATTAAGTTATATGTAGAGTAAGAGAGTTAGGTAGACATATATTGTAATTCAGATTTGCCTACTTACAGATGGTAACATTCTGTGCAATAATAATGCTCTCAAAACCATTTGCAAATTTGTCCAGCAACAACTCTGCTTTTAATGATGAAGTTTCCACAGTGGCAGATGGCAGAGTGAGCAGTGAAGGATGCTGCCGACCCACCAGGGTTATGTCTGTCACTAAAGCGATCTGGCTCCAAAAGCCAAAGTCTGTTGAGTCATACTGGCTATTGCTCCATTGGAATGACTTGATTGATCACATTTGTGGTTATTCTATAAATGATGGCCTTATAGAAGGGATCCTTACAGTCTCATCCTGCTTTAGGAAATTGATCTAGAGAAACATGATGTCTGCAGTCTATGGACATATTGCAACATAGAAACAAAGGGACAATTTCTGAAACTTAAAAAAAAAAAGACAGTTTACTGATTTTGCTGCTCCCTCCTTGTGTCTAAATGCTTAGGTAACCATATAGAAACAGAAATACTTTAAATGTTTATGTCACACTTAAGAATGGAAAAGGAAACCAGAACAAGAGAAGAAAATATATTTTTTAATAAATTAAAAATCCAGCAAGGATTACTGTTTTAATGAGACCATATAAATGTAAATTGAGATCCAATGATTCTCTAAGCACCTAAAATTGGCAGATAGTGTGGATAAAAGAAAATAAACAATAAACTTGAGTGCCCAAGTGAACCCCTACTATACTTTGAAAAAAACAATGTACTCTTCCAGGGAAGTTGAATACACACAATATGGTTTATGAAGTATATTATATTAAAAGTGACAAGTTCCATTAATATTGTGATATTTCGAACTTAACTATTGTGTAGTGAGAGTGCACCTTTCAAAATTGAATTTACTATCCAGAACATGCCTTAAGCACTAGAAGGAGCAGAGTGTAACTATACCCCCTTTTCTAAGGGTAACATGGAAAAATACACATGAATATTAATTCCCTTGTGTCACTTACTAAGAAACATAGCTGCTGTGAGTAAAGTTACACATTAATAGTAATAACGACAATAGTCAAATCACTTACAATTACTTGCTTCTTGTCAGAAACTTCTAAGTGCTTTAAATACCTTCTCTCTCATTTTATGTTAACCACGAGAATTAGTTACAAATTCCTTGAGGAGGAGTCCAGCCAGTGACAGGCTGAGCCAGTGAGAATTTTTTCAGGGATTTTTGCAAGTGATTTGTCAAACATGGCCAGTACTAAAACTTAAATTGTGTAGACTCACTTACGATTAACTATGTTAAATTAAAACAAAGATAATAATTACTGAAAACTCAGTACATCCTAATTACTTTCTTACATTTTACTATTATCTATGTTCTTGAGGGGTTTTTACATCTACCATATACATATGACACTCCATACAATGGTGTGCTAGTATGTATTTCCTCCCAACTCCATATTTCGGTGATGCTACGAAAATGGCTTGAAATCAGCCATAGCAGGAGTATTTATACCATGGAAATTGGCAGGTGGTGTAAATCAGGGCTCTCCTTCCCCAACAGGTCAGTTATAAAACATTTATCAGTGCACTGCTGTGTGAGATGTGTCTTTCTGACTTCAAGGCACATTGTCCAGCTGTTATCTTCTTTTGATGGTTTAAAGCATGAGTTTTAAATGATCTCTACTGACTTTGTGAGAGGAACTATGAGCATGTATATAAGTTTTTGATGGAGAGATAGTCCAGAGCTTCTATTAGATTCTGTGACACTCCATGACCTAAAAGAAAAATCTGATAGAAAAAAAAAAAAAAAACTGATAGAAAGCCATATTTATAGGAAAATTTCTAGATCTTCTGAAAGCCTTATTTTTCTATGAAATAGATTAGCTTGCATTAGACATGTTCTTAAATTAAGCCTCTCCTAGTCCCTTATGTACGTATTTCACTGAGTAAAAACCTGCTTCACTTGCTCTTTCCTTGCTACTTCCAGATAAATAAGGTTCCAAATTTAGCAAATAAACCCCAGAGGTACATTTGAATTTCAGATATATAATCTCTGACAGATAATAATTCTAAAATATTGCATCTCCTTAAACTGAAATCCAAGTTGAATGAGGCAACCTGTGTTTAATCCGGAAATTCTACTTCTAAAGGCCTTCATTTTTTATTCTTCCATCTTCCTTTTCTTTGCGTTTGACAAAAGCCTATTGGATTAATGAACCATAGCCTGGCTTTTATATTAATTATGTGAATAAGATTTAGTTATGTCTGCATTAAATTCCAGTTCTATTACTTTGTATTTTTGATGTGGTGTCAATTATTTTATTTCCCCAAGTCTCTGTTTTCTTGTGTGTAAAATAGGCTTTCTTAAGATTGTAAATAGGAGTAAGTAAAATAATATATACAAAAAGATTAGCATAGTGTCTGCCAGCGAGCAAGCCTTCAATACATGTTAGCTTTGCTGCTGATAATGATAATGATATCATTACCATATTTTCATTGTTATAGACTTGTAGCCCTCTGGATTATCAATGACTTCATCTCATTTTTCTTTCTGCTCACATGTATCCCCTTTCTGGCTTTTCTGAAATAAAACATCATAACTAATATAACCAGTCCCATACATCACCATCCAGGGAACCTCAAACCTTTACTAGATTTTATTTCCTGGTTTTTATGTGGATGTGGCTGAAACATGCTCATTTATGCTGAGAGATTAGAGTCAACCCAACAACAACTTTGCTAGCACTGGCCAGAGAGGTGGCTAGTAAGGAGGCTAATAATAACACTTTATTGAGTTTGAATTCTGCCAAAAACTCATGCTAAGGCCTTTTGTATATGTTATTTATTAATCCTCATAGTTCTATAAGTATTATTAGTGACATTTTATAAATAAGAAAAAGGAGAACCTTGGAGATAAAAAAAAAAAAAGGGCGGGGGAAGAAGTTTGGACGTGGGCTTTTGATATAGTTTAGATATTTGTCCCCACCCAAATCTCATGTTGATTTGTAATCTCTAGTGCTGGAGGAGGGGCCTGGTGAGAGGTATTTTGATCATGGGGTGGATCCCTTATGGCTTGGTGCTGTCTTTGTGATAGTGAGTTCTTGGGAGATCGGTGATTTAAAAGTGTGTGACACTGCCCCACTACTCTCTTGTTCTTGCAGCTGTTTTTGCCATATGAAGTGCCTGCTCCAGCATCAACTTCCATCATGACGTTAAGGATCCTGAGGCCTCCCCAGGAGCAGATATCAGCATGATGCTTCCTGTAGTCTGCAGAACTGTGAGCCAGTTAACCTCTTTTTAAAAATAAATTACCTAGTCTCAGGTATTTCTTGATAAAAATGCAAGAACTGCCTTACACAATATTGGTGGGAAATTTCCCATGCATAGATAACTATAATACCTTGCGTTTGTGTAGGTATTATTGAAGCTTTTATTTTCCTCTAAGAGTGCTCATATACTGTCTCACTTATTCTTACAATCATTCTGTAACCAAGGAAAAGTTGTCTCCATTATATAGGTAAGGAAACTGAGACATTGGTAGGCTAAATATGTTTCCTGGAACTATGTCATCAGACTTCTTACCACAACTAAATGCTGTAGTGTAATGCCCTCAGCTTTTCTTACAATATCAACAAGGGCAAATAGCTTTGATCACATATGAAAATGTTAATCATTTGTTATGGGCTACCTGGAGACCCACTTTACTAAAAATTCTGAGGCCTTGTCTAGATCTATAATTCTCTTCTCTATATGAATATGTGGAAATAATACACATATAATGGGAAAGACCACAGGGTACAAATCAAGACACTATATTCTTATTGTAACAATGTGTCAATATGGCTAACTGCCTTCATGCCTCAGGTGATTTTATTTTCCTTGTCTATTAGTTAAAAAATTGGAATACATGTTTCATTGTTTTATTTACCAAAGGCCTTCATGTCAAGTTACAACAAACCCATAGACTGTGGACCTCTATTTTCACTCCAATAATCTGAGACTTAATCTCTTTACAGATACACCTTGGAGATATTGTGGGTTAGGTTCCAGACCACAGAATAAAAGTGAATATTGCAATAAAGTGAGTCACACAGTTTTTTTTGGTTTCCCAGTGCATGTAAAAGTTATGTTTACACTATACTGTAGTCTATTAAGTGTGCAATAACATTATGCATAAAAATTTACATACATTAATTTTAAAATACTTTATTGGCATACAGAGTGATACAATAAACTTTGAAGACGCAGAAGAGGAGAGAGGCTGGGAGGGCCTAAGAGATTTTAAAATGACGTATTGGGTACAATGCACACTACTTTTGGTAATGGGTGCATTAAAATCTCAGACTTTACCACTGTACAATTCATCCATGTAACCAAAATCCACATGTACCCCAAGAGCTATTGAAATAAAAAATATGTATATTAGAGTTAATTAATTAGTTTAACTAAAAGGCAAAAAGAGAACATTTAAAAATATTAATATTTTATTGCTAAAAATTGCTAACAATCATCTGAGCCTTCAGCAAGTTATCCTTTTGCTGGTGGAGGGTCTTGCCTTGATGTTGATGGCTGCTGACTGGGCAGAGCTGTGTTTGCTGAAGGTTGGGGTGGTTGTGGCAGTTTCTTAAGATAAGACAAACAATGAGGTTAGCCACGTAGATTAACTCTTCTGTTTTAAAAAAGATTTCTTTGATAGCATTTTAACCCCTGAAAAACCTCTTTCAAAATTGGAGTCAATCCTCTCACATTCTGATGCTGCAGTATCAACTAAACTTATGTGATATTGTGAATCCTTTGTTGTCATTTCAACAATATGCACAGTATCTTCACCAGGAGTAGATTCCATCTCAGGGAGGCAATTTTCTTTGCTCATCCATAAGAATTAAATCCTCATCCATTTAAGTTGTATCATGAGATTGCTGTAATTCAGTCACGTCTTCAGGCTGCACTTTTAATTCTAGTTTCTCTTGCTGTTTTCACCATGTCCTGTATTCACTTTCCCCAGTGAAGATTTGAACCTCTCAAAGTCACGTATGAGGATTAGAATCAACTTCTTCCAATCTCCTGTTAACTTTGATATTTTGATCTCCTCCCATGAATCACAAATGTTTTTATTGGTATCTAGAAAGGTGACTACTTGTCAGAAGGTTTTCAATTTAATTTGCCCAGGACCATCAGAAGAATCACTACCTATGGCAACCAGAGCCTCACAAAATGTACTTCTTAAATTATAAGAATTAAAAGTAGAAATTACTCCTCGATCATGGGATGCAGGATGGATATTGTGTTAGCAGACATGGAAACCACATTCATCTCCTTGTACATCTCCATCAGAACTTTGGGTGATTAGGTGCATTGCCAATCAACAGTAATATTTGAAAGGGATCCTTTTTTAGAGAGTTAGAATTTTATTCTGAATAAGCTTTTGGCTTAAGGAAATGTGGCTGGTTTAATGTTGTATTCAGACCACTAAAGTTTCCTGTATATCAGCAATAAGGCTGCTTCACTTTCTTATCATTTGTGATTTCACTGATGTAGCACTTTTTTTTTTTTTTTTTTTTTTTTTTTTTTTTTTTTTTTTTTGAGATGGAGTCTCGCTCTGTCGCCAGGCTGGAGTGCAGTGGCCGGATCTCAGCTCACTGCAAGCTCCGCCTCCCGGGTTTACACCATTCTCCTGCCTCAGCCTCCCGAGTAGCTGGGACTACAGGCGCCCCGCCAGGTCGCCCGGCTAGTTTTTTGTATTTTTAGTAGAGACGGGGTTTTCACCATGTTAGCCAGGATGGTCTCGATCTCCTGACCTCGTGATCCGCCCGTCTCGGCCTCCCAAAGTGCTGGGATTACAGGCTTGAGCCACCGCGCCCGGCCTGATGTAGCACTTTTAATTTTCTTCAAGAGCTTTTCCTTTGCATTCTCGTCTTGGGTATTTGGTGCAAAACACCCAGCTTTCAGTCTTTCTCAGCTTTCCACATGCTTTCCTCACTAAGCTTAATTATTTCTCAGCTTTAAAAGTGAGATATGTGACTTTTCTTTTACTTGAACACTTGGAGACCATTGTCGAGTTGTTAACTGGCCTAAATTCAATACTGTTTTGTCTCAGGGAATATGAAGACTCAATGAGAGGAAAAGAGATGGGGGAAGGGCTGGTTGGTGGACCAGTCAGAACACATACGTTTATTGATTAATTTTGCTATCATATATGGAGCCCCCAAACAATGATAATAGTGACATTAAAGATCAGTCTTCACAGGTCATCATAACAGATAAAATCATAACGAAATGTTTGAAATGTAGTGAGAATTACCAAAATGTGACATAGTAACACTAACTGAGCACACACTGTTGGAAACAACAAAAAAACCTTGCTCAATGGAGGGTTTTCAAAAAGGCAGTAACTGCAAAACATAATAAAGTGAAACACAGCAAAATGAGATATGCTTGTCTGTGGAGATTATTGTAGTCACAAATATTGTTTGCCCTTAATGTTTCCTCCAAGTTTTCTATATGATGTGCTTACATACACACATTTTCTCTGTATCATAAAGAATAACATTTTTGCTGCCCTACAGTTTAACCTCTAGGAATAATTTCCCATTAACTAATTTTGTATGATTAATATATTTGCAGAAATATTTTAAAATCTCAGTTCAACTATTCAATCTGACATTTATGGACACTAAAGAATATATTATCTCTCTCTCTCACACATACACAGACTGCTCCTTGAAGTCAAGGATTATATTAGATTTGTGGTTGCATGTATGACAGTATTTAACGAAGACTGTGGCATATAGTAATTGATAAATATTCTTAACTGAGTGGAATTGAACACATACGAATGTATGTAATATCTGTATATGCTAAATATATAGAGAGATATAGTATATATATATATAGAATCCTTATATATCTTTGTGCATTCAAACACTCTACTGTCAAAGACACTCATAAAATAGGAATACGGCATAGTGGTTAAAAGGATGTGATATAATAAACCTGGACTCAGATTCCTCTGTCATTTAGGACCTGTGTGACCTCTGGATAAATTATTTGACTCTTATAAATTTCAGTTTTCTCAGGTTTAAGATGAGGAGAATAAAATAGTACCTACATCCTACTGTTGTGATGCTTAAGGAAGATAAAGTGTATGTACTTAGCACAGTATCTTGCACAAAATGAATAATTAATATTCACTAAAGGTAAGTAAAAAATGTTTACATCTGTCCAAAAACTACTTGTATGTAATTTACATATCATGTTGAATTTTTAAAATATTATCTCATTAAATTCTCACAATTGTGAGGTAACTATTATGTCCATTATACAAGGAAATGATGAAACTTAAAGTTACACAGCTGCTAATCACAGTTGCAGCTGCTAAACACAAAACGAAACGAAACTATGACATACTAAGTTCTATAATAGATACATATAATCTTATATTAATTAGGTGACCAAGGAATTCACTATGGGTGATGAGAGTACAGTTTGAATTATTTGAAAAGTAGAGGCAATAATCTCAAATATTCTCCCTTGAGATTGCGTGAATGTGAAGCAAAACCAGAGGAAGAGGAAGCAGCAGTAGGAAGATACATATGCCGCAAACACACCATTCGCAGAATACTAATATGGATTATTCCAACCTTGTCACTCTAAACATGACCCCTCTCTCCAAACCCCATAAATTAAAAAATTAGGAACTGCCTATTTCCCCCAAACAGATTAAAGAGGCATACGACATGTATAAGACAACTCTGGAAATTATGGCAAGCCTCTGTCATTATGGCTGTTCCTTGTAGCTTTCAGTAGGTCTAGGACTTGTATCTAGAAAGTGGAAAATGATAAAAATATAGAATATTTTAATTTGCTGATAATGGGAATCTAATTGCCCAGAACTAACAAGTGACTCCTTGTTAATGGGGTTATCTTCCCGTCAATCCAGGGGCATACAAATAATCTTATGAGGATGAAGGGGTTACATGTCAGAAGAACACCTGTCTCTGTTCAGCAATACAAAGGGTAGCTCACCTTTAAAAAAAATCCTCAAAGTCAGCCACAGAAATTAAAACTTGAAATATTCAAATACATATATCGCTTTTAAAAATTAAGAATATGTAGTAGTCCCTCTGCTGAAAGATTTGTATGGAAGACTCACAGTAGCTTCTCTAAGTAGCTGATGTTGACTTTAATCATTCATTTAACAAATCTTTATTCGAGCACCAATCATAGGCCAAACATAGTTTTCAGTGTTGGGATACACTAACAAAACAGGCCACGTTTCTGCTTTTGTGGAACTTTAATTTTAGTTGCAGAACCAGAAAAATTAATAAATCAGTAAAGGCATAACAATAAAAAATGGTGTGAAGGGGTAGGACGAAAAGTAAAGCAGGGTTTAGGGGGAAAGAGTTGATAATTTGCAATGTGTGGTCAGGGAAGGTCTCTCTGATTAAGAGATGTTTAAACAGAAACTTGAAAGAAAGGGGATGGAGTAAAGCATAGTGATGTCAGGAAAAGGAGCATGGCAGGCAGAGGGAGCAGCAGGTGCAAGGCCCTGAGATAGTAGTGTGCTCAGCTGTGTCCAAATGCAGCAAGAAGACAAAAGTGATTGGAACAGAATAAAGGACATGAGAACTAAAAAATAAAAAATGCTTTTTTAGACACTCAGTTTTAAAATATGTGATTTTTCTATTGGTCTTCTTATGAAACAAAAGGATGAATTGTTTTAATCCTACAAGTGGGGACATTTTAGGAAATCTTTGCTCCTATCCAGCTTATCTTCCTCACTGTTGTGTCATGAAGGAGTCTGAATCAACGAGAAAAGGCTGCCCAAAGTCATTATGTGACAAGGAATTATGGCTGTATTTTTGTTGCAATGTTGAAATTTAAATATTCTTTTTACAACGTTAGACAATAATCTCCAATGGCTATATCTTTTGTTTACAAAAATTTATGTCTCAATTAGAATAATTATAATGTCATTAACAGAGAAGTCGTATTGAGAAATTTTCAAATAGTCCACATACATTGATATTTGAGATAGTTCATAATCTATTCATACAAGCTTAGACATGTATTTCAACTCTCCACTTCTTATTTCAGTCAATGACCAACTCTTCCTATGACTTGTAAGAAACTGAGTGAAATATTCTTTCAATTGACTATCCATGACTATATCATTTTCCTAATTCATGAGAGGGGTTTTTGTTTTTATAAATCATGAAAGTTTCATAAATGACAAGCTTACATATATGATAATATTTCTTGCTTCAATTGCCTCAGTTTTTGACAATTCAAGTACCAGAATCTTTTGAAAAGTGTTATATAGGCAGGCGCTGTGGCTCATGCCTGTAATTCCAGCACTTTGGGAAGCTGAGGCAGGCAGATAACTTGAAGTCAGGAGTTTGAGGCCAACCTGACCAACATGGTGAAACCCCATCTCTACTAAAAATGCAAAAATTACCCAGGCATGGCGGCAGGTGTACCTGCAATCCCAACTACACAGAAAGCTGAGGCAGGAAAATCCCTTGAACCTGGGAGGCAGAGGTTGCAGTGAGCTGAGATCATGCACTGCACCTGCACCCTAGCCCGGATAACAGAGCAAGATTCTGTCTCAAAAAAAAAAAAAAAGGATTGGGGCCTTTTTTTTTTTTTTTTTGACTGATAATTTAAAATGATCTTTAATTTTGAACTTATTTGATATTTAAGAACTTTCTTATAGGTATTTTAATTATGTTTTGTAATTTAGATGATAGAAATGAATGATGAGTTAAGAAATAGGCAAGAAATTATAAATGGATTGAACATATTTATGGGAAAAAATGATATGTTTTCATGTTATTTCTTTTTGCTGGTTTTTATGTTTTTTAATTATTATTATTATTCAAGTTCGAGGGTACATGTGCACAACGTGCAGGTTGGGGCCTTTTCTTACAGAAGAAATAAAGATTCCTGAAAGAATGGAACTTTACAATATTCTCTATTGAGTATTTGTTTTTCTCTGATGATTTTCTTATTATGGGAATCTGTGTGTATACATTTTAATAATAAATAAGTAACTATCTTGATTTCTAAATTAGCCTGGTGTGACCAAAAAATGCTACTGATTGTGCTTCAGGAACAGTGAAAAATACTTAGCAGTCATGGGGCCACCTTATTACAATAAAAGCTTCTTTTTGACCATGAGGTGACACTTATCTGTTCAATTCTGACCACCTGCCTTAAGAAAGAATGAAAAGCACTAGCAGAAAACAGATCAGATGGCAGAATTTGGGAAAAAGCCAGTTTGCAAAATGTGAGATTCTACTGAATATATTATCAAAAGGTCCCATATTGAACTTTTCTGAGCATGTAGAGGAGATGGTGATGATAGTTAACTCCAGCAACTTGGTTTAACCACTGGTTATTATTTCAGTGAGATTTCAGTGAAATTTCAGTTAGATTTCAGTGAGATTGCATAAACCTCCTTCTCAGTTTAGTGGGTATTCTGAAAAAACTCCAAAAAAAAAATTCAGATGTCAAAAATTCAGAATTTGATAAGGAAGAGATCCCCCACAGGTGTTAGCTTAAAAATCACAAAGCATTTCATCCATTCCATTACGTTCAGCTTTATCCCACCGGTTAGATTCCCTAAGTTCCAATTTGTACGTGGGCTTATAAAATAAGAACCTTGCTTAAAGGTTTATTTTTTTAAGACATGTTTTAAGGACTGCGGGGATCTAACTTGGACATCAAAGTTTTCGTAAGAAGTTCTTCCTAGATAAAACTATTAGATTATTTCTGAAAAAGGTAAAGAACTTAGCTTCCAAATTGTTTAAATGGTGTTGAAGGAAAGGAGAATTTTTTTGACATTCATTAGGAATCTAAATGTACCAAGGAGGGTTGTAAAATACATTTTATTGAAGCTCATTTAGATTGGAAGCAGAGGAACATCTGTAACTACTCTGAAGGGGACCCTGGAAGAACTTTTTATGAGTAAACTGGGATTGTTGCTTTTAATTATTCGAGTGTATAGATTATTCAGTAATGTGTGTAAAGAGCTTATTTATAGCTACCACCTCCAGGCCACATTACTGAAATACAAGAAGATATTTTTTCAGTTCACTTTGCTTGTGCTCTCTATTTTAAAATACAATCTTGAAGGGAACTAGAGCAATTGCAAGTGTAATCTTTGTTTGCAGAGATGACTTGCTGTGGAATCCCTTTGTAGATTTACTTTTCTGTGTGTAACATTTGCAAGACCCAGTAATAACTAAGTTGCATTGTTTTATACTGCATTCCAAAGGCATTTTTTTTTTCCGTAAGAACATTTTTTCCCTAAGAACTACTCATATGTAGTCTTGTTTAGGAATTCTTCTGCAGGGATTTCCAGAGTTAAAGTAAGTATGGCAAGCAGTTCTCTGTCTGCAAAATTATAGCTTAAACCATTTAAACTAAAATCTCACTAGGTATTTTGTTTTCGAGAATCCAACATGATGATTGCAATATTAAAAATAAAACGATATCACCTCTAAGCTGTTACATTGCACAGGAGTTAACCATTACTACACATCTATTAACGCATCATTCCATGTTTGCCAAGTAAAAGTGGCTAGACCACAATTTATTTTTGGGTCAGTCCTTATTTGGTAGAGAACATGCTTAATGACTGAAAGGTCATCATACTTTACCCTTTTCATAATCGAATATGTAAAAGCAGCATAGAAAATGACATACATATTATTTAATTGCATTTCAAATGCTATTTTTGTTTCATTTTATTGATTCATATTAATAAGAGAATCATTCTGAAACTGCTGCTAAATAGCAAAGTATTAGCATGTATTAAAAAAAGGGGGGGGAGTGGAGGGTTTATTAAGATAAAAGGATTCTCATTCCAAATGTAAGATTAAAAAAAAAATTTGAATATAATTATTAAGCAGGAACTGAAAATGTCTCAAATAACCAGTCCACACAAGAAATTTCTAAAATGGCATCAATGATTAGTGAAAACAATGTTGCTAGCAATCTTTGCATAACTTTTCTTTTTTTAACCCTGGTTAACTTGAGAATAACTTGACTTTCATGAAAATTCACTAAATTATGTCTTTCTGTCCACTCTGTTTTTAGTGCTAGAATTAGGAAAGATGAATTTTCAAAAGAATACACTTTAAATTGGTCACTCTGGCATGGCAGATTTTATTATGGATGCCTACGTGCTCCTCAGAAAGACACTTCTCGACTCCCTGGGAAGAAAGCATATGACTGAATTTCAGTAGTTCAATTTTTACATTAAAATATGGCCAGTGAGGAGTTCCAATCTGTCAGGGAAAAGTGGCCATGCGGCCAGAGTTATCATTTTACTTTGGGGGTCTTATGTTTGCCAAGTGGTCAGCCAGCTGTCCAGGCTTTTAAAATGAGGAAACTAAAAAATCTAAGAGGTAAATTGGACTGGAATATTTAATATTCATTAAACCTGGAAGATTTTTAATAAAATTAAAAGAAAATTGCTGATTGAAATTTGAAATTTTCGTAAGTATTCCTTTACATTGCATGGTAAATAGGCAAAACATCTAATCCCCCATAGCTGTGAGCCTTGTTATGTGGTACGAAGAGGCTGGGTAAGAAGACTAATGGGCCTGACTTCAGTTTGCTGTTCCTATCGAGTTGTATAAGCTTCTCTCTGATCCTCAGTTTTATTATCTGTAAACTGGGAATAATAATATTTAACTTAAAAAAATGTGTTTGATTTAGAGTAAGATATTCAAATTATCTGGTAGATGGAAGATAGTAAGTTACAATTAACTATTTAAATGCAACTTAAAGGCAGAGCAGCTAGAGGCTGATTGAAAATCAATCGCTTTTACTTGTGAGCATATACCAAAAAGGTCATAATTTCAGAACATGTGTAGAATATCTTTGCAGAATATTGATAAGGAAAATTATCAAAAGTAGGCCTTTTCATCCGAGTAAGGAGGTTAAAAATTAAGCCTCAGGAGTAATGGCTCCAAATCAAAGAGGTTTTCTCAATAACAAGGTTAGATTTGTCTTCCTTACTTTCTTGGGGGAGCCAGGGGGAAGGCTGCAGGGGAAAGTACCAGCCAGTCACGTTTGCATGAGATAAATAATCAGTTGTGAGCTCAGTGTGTGATTCTCGTTAAAATCCAGACATTGGAACAGCTCCCGAAACGCACTGCCACCACCACCACTACCAATCTCTTTTGCATCTCATTGGCATTTGAGGACGTTAATTGACTCATTATTGCAATTCATATTCAGGAAAGGAAGTTGATTAAGGAAGGCAGATGCAGAATCTCCAGACACAGTCATAGCTCTGTTGTTTGTCCCGGCAGTTTACTTGAGTTATTAGAATACTTAGAAAGCTACAGCCGGAGGGACAGGGAACATGTCCCACTAAGTGTCACCCTCCCAGAATAGATTTTTCCTAAAAATGATATAATTTTGAACAACCTTATCTTACCTGAAGGTCAAATAAGCAAAGTTATTTCCTTAGCTCTTTTAAACTAATTAGAGCCTTTTCGTTTATTTGAATTGCTCTTAAAGAAAATTGGTTTCTGATGCTTGTATTGTACCAGGAAATATTTTTTTTAAGTAAATAAAAAGTATATCCAGATTCCATTGAGTTACAGAACATTTACAAATTACCATCATATAAAATTTTATGAACAGTTTTTAATGGTTTCCTATATTGCAATTCTCAATTTTGATTAAGTAAGCTGTGATGAATTTATAGAGCAAATGTATTTCATTATTCATTTGAGTGGTTGCTTTCTTTTGTTATTTTGGTCATTTTAAAACAATTGAGCTAGTTCATATTTTTATGTCTAATATTGTATGCAGATAGATGCATACATAAATATATATTTGGATTAGATAAAAAAGTTTCTATTTTAAAATTTTGAGTGAACAGTATTTCAAGTATTTGAAGTGTACTGAGAAGTAGTCTTCATAAATTACTCTCAGTAATTTGGCAAACACTTGATATTGTGAGATCTGTTGAACACAAAAAGTATAGTTCATTTGCTGTTCTTTACGTTTTATTTTCTTGACAACAATTTTGAGAAAATTATATTTTCTCTCCACCTTAGATATAAAAATACTGTTTAGGCATTACTATAAAGAGTTTTATTACCTAAAAAACCAGAATTTGATTCATAAGATTTCATCCCAAGCAATTAATCTTAAAAAAACTCTTGCTTGGCATTAAGAATAGTCATTATTGCCATTTAATAATATCATTCCTTCTACTACTTATTGCTCAGAGTTAGTTAATTATACCGCTTTCACTTGATCTGTATTGATTAGACTGAAAGCATCAGAACAGGTGTAGAGTTAAAACATTGTTTTCACATAAATGTACAGACTTACATGAAATATAAATGAATGGAAGAGTTTGATATGTCTCCTTTATACTCTGGCCTGATAGCTTATTTCCTCCATGAATTAATTTCTTTGGACCCGACAGCAAATGAATCAAGACTTACTTTCCTCACATATTAGTTATTTTAAATGTTAACAACATTTCAAAGTATTTTTCTACAAAACTTCAACTTAATTCAACAAAAATTTAATCGGCAATTATTATATACGTGCCAGGAATTTAAGAGTAAGTACAAGAGATCACAGATCAATAACACGTGACTCCTACTATTCAAGAGCTGCTTACCGTCCAGTAGGAGGTGGTGGGTGGTATATAAATAATTCCTTGTGATACAAACCCTGATATAGATACTTCAGCTGAAGAATACGCTAATGTAAATGAGAACTCCAAAACTGAGAAATTCACCAGCAGACATTTTTAATATCCAAAAGGAAAACCAAGGAAAGATTTATACCTGAAACTTGAAGGGTATATATGAGATTTTGACATGAGGAAAAGAGAAGTCATTCCAGGTTGGCAAAATACTATGAACAAATTCACAGAGGTACGTGGTATGTCCTGGGAGTAAAAAACAGTTCTGCATTATCAGAACATAGAGTAACTGAAAGGGAATAAAGAGATGGAGCTAAAAGACAGGCAAGAATCACACTGGGGAGGTCTTCGAAAATACATTCAGAAGCTTGGACTTTATTCTATAGATGACTTAGAGCTATAAAAGTTTCAGCAGGGCTAAGATGAACATGGAGCAGCATGTGGTGACAAGACAGGTTGCTTGAGCAGATAATGTCTCAGAGAGCTAATCCTGGCCCAAGGCGGTATGATGAACCATTGAAAATGCATGTTGGGGGAAGTGATTACAGTATGACAAAAGTCTGAAGAGGTAATTAGCAGACCTAAAGGAGAGGCAGTGGGCATAGGAAATGGAGTATATGTGTTTGCAGGAATGGAGACACAGAATGCCATGTGGTAAGGAACTGACTATTAAGTTTAAGAGGAGGATGGTTGGGGAAAAGAAAGAGAAGAACAAAATGAGGATAACAAAGATTCTTAGCTTTGATTATTAGCTTCATAACTAATAAGAGAGAAAAGGTAGAGAGAGAAAGAGAGAAAGAAGAAGAAGAAGAAGAAGAAGAAAGAAGAAGAAGAAGAAAAGAAGAGAAGAAGAAAGAAGAAGAAGAAGAAGAAAAGAAGAAAAATAGTGAGAAACAAAACCAAGAGAAATTCAGCACAATATCTCTACATGAGGAAATATCCAGCAGGGCCTTGTGAACAGGGTGGGAAGATCAGCATCAAGGCTAGAAATCTAGTTTAAGTGTCTCTCAAATAGAAATGAGAACTGAAGCTGTGGGAATAAATGAGGGCACCCATGAAGGTGGTCATGCCATGAACAGAAGCTGGAGGATGAGACGTCACAAAATGCATATAGGTTGGTAGAAGGACAGGAGTCAGCAAAGGAAGAGTCTTCCTGCTTCTGTGACACTTAAGTTTATGGAGTCCTGGAAAATATGGCAAGCTTATAGATAAAGTAGTGTGAAAAAAGTGACCACAGAGACACAATTACAGGCAAAGTAAAGGCACAAAGTCTCATTTTAAAATTCAATCATCTGTTCATTTCTTCAGTTGTTCAACATTTACTGAGTATCTCTATGATGTTATGTCTCAAAATATACATGATGGTCCTAAAATTCCAGACTGTTCTTGGTAACCTCATGCAATCTCTTGATGATTTTCCATACTTTTCATATTTTCATATTAAAGATTAATACTTACTGAAGATTTTTCTCATTATGTAAGAGTAATTATTATTATGACTATAGTAAAAATATCATTTGATACTTAAGTAACATTTTTATTTGTTTATTTAATCTTCCTAACGATCTTATGAGATAGGACAAGCATTGCCATTCTCATTTTACAGATAAGAAATGGAAGTACCAAACATCTTACATGCACTAAGCACTCAATAAATATTTGTTGACTGAATTCTACAAAATGGTTATTTCTAAAATGTTCTCAAAGAGACATACTGTATTGTTAAATTTAAGCATTTTTTTCCCGTGAAATGATTCCTCTAAAACTTAGA
>NW_022142893.1:0-30622 GCF_007565055.1 Rhinopithecus roxellana | reverse complement strand
CAGTAATTTGCTATTTAAATAAATGATATTATTAATGCTATTAGTTTATCCCACATCGTTACTAAGTAAAGCTGACATTTTCCCAATAAAATCAATTTGCTTATAATAACGTCAACATTTCTTTGATCTACTGTATAAAAAATATGCCAACTCTGCAGGGATGATGAGTTAACACTCTAAGCAATTCTTTTGTCTTGTCACTGCAGTATTATGAGACATGAAAGAGTGTTTGAATGGATATAGCTATAATGTACAGTGTTTCCTTTGTTTTCAGAGTAAAAAAGCCATTAACAGTTATTTCAGGATTACTGTGTTTATGACACTTGTAAATTGATTTATGGTATTAGCCAGGCAGGTGATTGAACAAAAGCCTTTTAATTTTTGTGGGTATGTTTATCCTTCTCAGCTTCAAGATGTTGAGTGATTCAGATCACACTTCAGGCTTATGGAAATTTGCTAGAGTCCTCCCCATAAGACCTGATTCCGAACCAGGGGAATAGTTTAACCTAGCCTGATAATCACATAAAAAGGGGTTTCATAAAGTGACACTTGAGGTCAGAGGGAAGTGAAGGTGACATCCACTCCATTATGGAAACGTCAAAAGGCTTTATATAAGACATCTTGCTTGACGCAGCTCAGTGATTCTTAAGCCATTTTATCACAGAGAGAAAAGAAAATTTAAACATTTCCGAGTTATAGCACTGTCTTAGACTATTATATAAATCCATTGAGTTATTTTTAAAACTATAATTTGGATGCCAGTGTCATAAAATATCTCTTCCTGCTGGCTATAATAAAAGTTGTTGATCTATTTCAAACATCCTGAGTAGAAAAATGTTGTTTAATGATTTTGCATGCATGAAGTTAATTTCAATCTCTGGAATTCATTGTAGCAGAAACAACTTAATGCTGTTTCTCAGTGAAGAGGAATGTCAGCACAGCATGCATTTTTTTTCCTTTATTTTGGCTGTATACATTCCATGTTGTCAATGAAAATGGCAGATGGACTGTCACTGACATTTCTGCTTTGTGTAGTTGCTGCCATAGAAATGAAAAAGTTTTTAAAATAGTGATCATAAGAGTCGCCTTTTGTTCATTGAATTTGCCATGTTATATTTTCTTCTTGGAAATTTGACCTAAAACTGTGAATAATTATTGAAAAAAAAGTCAAGGATTTTTAAAAATCACTAAAATAAAATGTGCTATGTCAAACCAGCTGCCTTTATAAGCTGCTTTTTGTCCATTTATGACACTTGTCAGATTCTATTTCCCTCTAGGATAAAGTAGAAACCTCTTTTTTAAATTCCAGCTTGTAAATTTGAATAACATTATTTGCAAAAGGAAAATCAAAGCATTTACTATTCATTAAAGCCATTAGAGAACCATAGTGCCAAAGGTTTTGTGTAAACATGACACCATGACTGTTAAGTGAAAAAAACAAGTGATTATTAGGAAATGATTATTATTCAGAATACATTAACAATAGCCTTGGATCTTTAAAGTAATTTTAATATAATTTGTTTTAGTGTTCAATTTATAACGGTGGAATGATCTATAATTGTCCAAACTGAAAATTTAGTCTTAACCATTTTTATGCATTGTTGCCTTTCTATGCCTTGTAAATGGAATTTAAACAGTCTCCAGTGGAAACACAATGCAAAGTTGGTGAATTAAGGATCAAAGCGTTAAAGAAAAATGAAGGGGCATTGTGTATACTAACAGCTACCAAGACTTATGTGATTATGTACTATAAAATGGGCTTACATTTTCTTTAGGTGGGCTATAACTTTCAAAACTCTTAAACCAAGAAAGAAAAAGCATTGAGTTACATTAGTTGCTTAAACTAAATATACAGAACATACACACTGATGTTTAAAGAAACCCCACTTTTCTCATGTTGTTCCAACAGAAGAGGTGCAGACAGTATGGTAGCTTTAAGAAAGTCTTTTTTCTGTTTGTTTTTTGTTTTATTTTAGATGTATGGCATTCTCAAGACTTTGTCTACCTTTTGCCTAAAGAATCTCCTTACAGATGTTGAAATATTTTAAGCTGATTTCTGATTTCCGATTTCCAAAGACTGAATAAACATTAAAATGTATATTTAAAAAAGTTAAAATGTACCCCCAAATAGAGAGATTAGCATAACCTCCCCCTATTCTTTCTCGCCAGAGAGAGATAGTATAGAGAGAGAGAGGAGAGGAGAGATATAGAAGAGAGATAGAAGAGGAGAGAGGAGATAAGAAGGAGAGAGAGAAGATAGAGATATGATAGAGATAGAGAGGAGAATATAGAGAGAGAGATAGATAGGAGATGAGAGAGATAGAGAGAAGGATATAAGAGATATATATAGATATATAAGATATAGATAAATTATAGATAGAATAATATATATATAGATATATTATATAATTATATTATAATATATAATATATTTATAATTATAATATTATATATATTATATATACCTGCTTCAGCAATATTCATTATTGCATCGATTTGTTTATTCTAGCTCTTCTACCTAAATTAGTTATTTCTACCTTTTAAACCATCCCAAAACACTGATTCAATAAAGGAAAATTTATTATTGTTCTTAAGTCTACTGTTTCTTTGGGAAAGTCTGCTGAACTTAGCCAGTCTTGACTGATACTGACCAGCTGGTTCTAGCATCTGTATTCAGCTGACAGTTTGTGTAGGGCAGTCTCATCTAGGATGGCTGCCATTTTACATTTAGTGGCGGTCTGTCTGTTAGCCGGGATGACTGTCTTTTTATTTTTTATTTTTTGAGATGGAGTCTCGCTCTGCGGCCCAGGCTGGAGTGCAGTGATGCAGTGGTGCAATCTTGGCTCACTGCAAGCTCTGCCTCCAGGGTTCACGCCATTCTCCTGCCTCAACCTCCCCTGTAGCTGGCACTACAGGTGCCCACCATCATGCCCAGCTAATTTTTTTTATGTTTAGTAGAGACGGGGTTTCACCGTGTTAGCCAGGGTGATCTCGATCTCCTGACCTCAGTGATCCCCTGCTTTGGCTTCCAAAGTGCTGGGATTGCAGGCGCGAGCCACCGCGCCCGCCCGGCAAGTAAAGTTGTCTCTTATCTCCAACAGGGTAGCCCCAGGCTTCTTTTTAAAATAGCCGAGCAGAGTTTTCGAGAGACACAAAGAGGAAAAGGTGCAGGCTTTGTGAGGCCTAGACCAGAACTCATTCTAGGGTCAAAGCCTGCCGATTCAAGAAGTGAGGAAACTGCTTCTTGGGAGGAGCTATAAAGTCTTATTACAGAGGTGTGACACAAAGAGGGGAAGAGAATCAAAGAAGTTTTGCAATCAATCTACTGCGCTCTCGCACTTTTGGGAAGAGTATTTTATATCAATCAATATAATTTCACCAACTATATACTTTAGAGAATACGCCTTATTATTTGTAAGTTGTTATGATTTGTAACTCTAGTAGAATCCACAGAAGTTAACATGCCTCCTTGGATCAGAATATTAGTAGGCGGGACTGTATCCTCATTGCCACTATCAACGCAATGATCATCACTATCACTCGTATTAGCAAATTTTATTTATTTTCTCTGCTAATGATACATACCTCACTTAAATCTCATAAGTGTGCTATACAGCAGCAACTATCACCCCAGTTTGTACAGATGAGTGAGAAGGTTTGGTGACTGAGAAACCCAGGTACACTAATTTCCCATGATCTTATCCTAGACATCACTTTGTCATGTGACCGTCGGGTGGCCACAGTAGCTTTGCACTTACTTGGGAAGCCAAGTAGAATTGACAAGGACTTAACCACTCTCTTTTCCATTTCAAGAATGAATATGAATTAAATTAAGGGAGCAAGTTTTTTCTAGATTGCCACCATGGAGCACTTTTAAAAACATAGAGGGATTTATGTAGTCACTTTATAATACTCATGATGTATATGTTAGAGGTTTTGTTTGAAGAGGCAAAGAATTTTATTTCCTTTTGTTATGTTGAAACTTGCCCTAGGAGGTATGCATGCTTGTCCATGTTAAATTAATGCCCTGAAATCAGTGTATTCTTAATTCTTATCCCACTAGTCGTACTGGAGAACCCAAGAGAGTCAGAAAGGTTCGATTGCATTGAAGTGACTGCACTGTCTGGGGTAAATACCTGGGGTTCATTGTCTCATGCCAAGAAAATGTAGAACACGGACACACATGAGGAGTTTAGGGGCAGAGGTTTATAGGCAAAAGAAAGAGAAAGAAAGAGAAAGGAAAACAGCTCTCTCTCTAGTGAGAGAGAGGGACTTCCCAGAGGAAAAGCTTGGCCTGCTGTGGATGCACCATATTTTATAGGCAGGCTTGAGGAGGTGGTGTCTGATTTATGTAGGGCCCACAGATGGGTTCGATCAGGTGTGACGTTTACATAGTGTGCAGAAAAGGCTGGCCACCTTACCCTAAGTACCCAAATATTATTAGGTGACTGGGCTTTCCAGTTGACTGGTGCCATCTTGTCTGCTCCTTACTGTACATGTGGCTGGCAAAGGGAAGAGAAGATGGAACCGCCATTTTTGAACATGATTGGCAAAACTTCCAGGGTCTGCGTCTGCAGTTATTTTGCAGGCTGCTCTTTGTTAGAAAATGATTTGGGGGTTGCTTTTCATTGAAAAGGAAAACCTTGCCTAGGGGACTCTGGTACCCTCACTATCTGCCTAAGTAATTTCTTCTTAACTCCTGTATCAGTATGATGTGACACTGAGAGAGCTATTAGGCTGGTGCAAAATTTATTGTGGCTTTCGATGGCAAAAACCACAATAACTTTTGCACCAAGCTAAATTTTTCCTTTGAAGTGGTTGGCAGGGATGATTTATTTTTCTAAGGAAGAGCTAAGATTGTAGGAATATTTAACCCAGTTTACCTAGATTCATAAAAATTAATAGATTCCTTTGTGGATCTGAGTTGATATCATTAATATAAGCTATCAGACATCAGCTTCATGTGACTTAACTCTAACTTCAAAATATTTTAGTAAGAGTGTAACTGGAATGTTTGTAGCACAAAGAAAGGATAAATGCTTCAGGTGATGGATACTCCAGTTACCCTGATGTAATTATTCCACATTATATGCCTGTATCAAAAGATCTCATGTACCCTATAAATACTATGTACTCATAGAAAGTAAAAACTTTAAAAAAATTAGTTCTTGCCTTAGTGCCAGCTCCATCCTGAGTTTCAACAATTGCTATTATATTTGAGGCCTGGCATGAGGCATTAAATGCCATTGTTTCAAGAAAGATAAATGGGAATATAATTTTATTGCTGTCTTACTGTTGCAAAATGGCATTCCTAAGCAAAGTACCCTTTATGAATTCTGACAATGAAATTAAGACTGACTTTCCGTTTTCAATCTGAAAGCTATTTTGGAGCTTTCATCATCAGCTAATGGAGTCTTACTTGAAGGGGGTCACATTTAAATTTCTAATAATTTTTATGTTATAGCCTGTGTGAACATACAAATTTCAGGTAAATTGAAGCTAATTCCTGCAGGAGGTAAGGTCATATTTAGAATTAGTCATTATTCATATTCTGAAAAGTGATGATGTCATTATGGGAGAGAATTTCTTGGGTTAAGACCATGCACTTAAAACTATTAAAATTCAAAAAACTGGATCACCATTACTGAATAATTAGTATCTGTAAGCTACTTTACTACAACAATTAGAGACCATTGAACTTACTGCCCTAAATCAGGAGATTAATGGAAATTGAGAGTGTTCTCACTTACTTGGCTATCTGGTTATTCTTGTTCCCTACTTCAGAGGTGAGATGATGTAAAATATTAATCTGGAAATATGATCTCCTAGTAGCATAATACTTTGGAAAGTCTTGTTCCTTACAAATAAAAGGCTACTCACAAAACACATATATAAGATGCTCTTAAAGCCATCAGCACTGAATGTCAATGGAACCAAATATTAAATAATAACTAGATTGCAAGTAAAGATTGATATATAATAAACAATGACTTTAGATGACTATTACCAAACTATTTCCAAAAAAAGAAACAGGAAAAGGAAAATTCAAAGGGCAGGGTGTTGATATTTTCCTTAACATTTTCGTATTAGCTACATGGTTTAATGTCTCCCAACTTTGCACAAATATGTAGGACTCACTTTTTGTAGTTAAGGCAATATTTTGCTTTTTATAATGAAAGCATTTTCCACGTTTTATTTCATTGATTAGGATAACTCATTTCATCAGAAAAGTAGCATCAATTAACATAGTGACACATTTGAAAATATGTGTTAAATTTACCAGTAGAAGTTAAATTACAAGCATAAGTTATTTCTCATTAGAAAATATTCTGAAGCATACAAGAGTCATTTTTCCCAATACCCATTTGACAAACAGGTCAATTGAGGTCAGGCAGAGTAGAGTAATGCCATTACTCTAATTCAGGACAAAGATTCACAACTTTTTTGGAGGGTGAGGGTAGTATTTTCTTTTATGATTAATATAATTTTGTTCTCAAAGTAAAACATAAACAGTATTGCTGTTCCATAAGACTCCTAAAACTATAAAACAACAGCGATTAGTTACTACTTTAAATTTTACCAATCTGTACATATATTCAAAAGATACAGGTCCATAACTCTTAAGATGCAATTTAAGGTGAAATAATAAAGCCGAAAAACTTAGAATTTAATATAAGTTTAATGGCTTTAGTATCTCTGTATTCGTTAATTTTTTCACCAGTTCTAGATGAACATATAGAGTAATTGATTTTTAGAAAACAAAAGAAAATTGCATACCTGAAAGACTAATTATCACATTTTGGAGCAAATTGTTATATTATTACCTTCAATAATACATGATAGACAATGTACAAACAATATTTAGATATCTGTTATCACTTTCAGAAAAAAATGAAATCATAAGAGAAAGTAAAAAAAAAAAATTGAAACCTTAATTCTTATTCTCTTTCTGTAAACTTTGGAATGAATAAATATTCTGTTTAAATGAGAAGCAACTTATGCCTTTGTCTTCTGTTGGAACCAAACTCACATTTGTACATTTCAGTTAAAAAGGCTGGTTATTCATTTGTTCTTTATTTTTTCTTTCCTTGATCTTGCTGAAACTATCTATCTTCTATTAGTGTGAAAACTTTGAAGATGAAATGCTATTTCACCAGAAAAATCAATGCTGTGTATTTGTGATCCTTAGTAATGACTCAAATGGGAATAGATATCTAATATAAAGAACTGAGTAAAAAAGAACCACCTTTTAAATAAAATTGGCTAAATGAAGTTAATCTCTTGGCCATTAACACTCATCAGTCATATACTCCATGGAATTCTACACAGCCATATAAAGAACAAAACTGTGTCCTTGCAGCAACATGGATGCACCTGGAGGTCATTATTCTAAGCAAATTAACACAGGACTAGAAAACCAAATACTACATGTTCTCATTTAGAAGTGGAAGCTAAACACTGAATACACATGGACATAAAGATGGAAATAATAGACACTGCAGACTACTAGACGGGGGAGGATGAGAAGGAGTGAGGATTGAAACACTACCTATCGGGTGCTATGCTCATTACCTGAGTGATGGAATCATGTATACACCAAGACTCAGTAGCACTCAATTTACCGATGTAACAAATCTGCAAAGGTACCTCCTGAATCTAAAATGAAAGTTGAGAATGGAAAAGAAAAACCACTCATGTGTGTAATATGATACCTTCCAAGTAAAACTTCCTCTGACTTACAAATGTGATTTATTGGAATAGTTTATGGTTTACAATAGAGTGTATATTCACAGTCCTTTATTTTACATAGAAAGAGGAAAAACTAATTTCATTCATGTGGAGTTATGAGAGAACAATTTCATAAAGAGGAAATATACTGCCAAACCAAAAAAAAAGCAAATGTATTTAATTTGTTATGTTGAAATTTTAGAGTTTATGAACTAACATGTTATTCTGTTTGTTTTTTTAGTTTCCAGGTTAACTAAAGTCTCAGCTTTAAACCAAAAGTAAGAGGAGACATTAAGATTTTCATTCTTTCTGGGTTATCTCCTTCCTGAAGAGCAATGGAGCCACTTTTAAATGGAAGAGGATTAATCATATCTCTAATTTTCTTCCTGTTAAAATTCTCAACAGCAATTGAAATACCACCCTCAGGTAAAGTTATAGCATTCAGTGTCTATTAATGGAATTTCATATTTGCATTTTGATTTTTAAGTAGAATACTTATGGATTGAGGATGTGACTTTTCTCCATATTTCTATATATTCTTTAGCAATCTGTCAAGAGAATTCATATTTATCTTTTTTGTTTTGTGGGTGGCTGATACACGACTGCTGTAATTATTTTGCAACCCAGGCTTTTAGTTCCTTATGCAAACTTAGAACATAACGAGAATAATAACCTAGCATTTTTCCATGTGTCTAGGATTATCTGCAATATTACCAACAATTTCACTTTTATATACTTAGGTTACTTAATCAAGATCCAGAAATTACTGACATTCAATCAATTATGTCAAAAAGGAATTGGATAAACTTTGTATTCTTTTTCAAAATGATTATATTTAAGAATGAAAACAATGAATTAGCAAAAAAAAAAGCCGTTTTACAAGTAAAAGTATAAGATGATATCAACTCTCAAAATCTATAGCATTATATAGTGTGCATTCATACTAAGAGGTTAGACAGTAGTTTGATGGAAATATATAAATATATTCTAACACATGTTGGTAAAATGGATGCAGATTTTTAACCATTATAAATCAGTTTGAACAAGTCATGGTAATTAATAGTTAAAAAGAAATACATCAGCATCAGCAGGACATGGTGATACATGCCTGTAGTCCCAGCTATTTGGGAGTCTGAGGCAGAAGGATTGCCTGAGTCCAGGAGTTCAAGACTATAGTGTGCAATGATCACACCAGTGAATAGACATTGGACGCCAACCTGGACAATACAGTGAGACTTTGTCACACACACACACAAAAAGCTAAAAAAATCTGCAAACGGAACATATGTAATAGTATATCAAGTCTGTCGCAAGTTTTTCTTATATTACAGGCATATGGGATCTAAAAGACCCATGAGAGATTATTAATACATTTTTATCCACATATTTCAGGAATAATCTCTATTGTCTCTTTTGTATATATTTTGGAGAGTTATTATATTAGAGGTATGTGTTGTTTATTAGAATCTTAGTATTATAGGTGATATTTGTGGATCTTCTAAATTCTAGAGAAATAGCCTTGAGCTCATAAAATTTAATAAATGTTAGAAAAGTGTTGAGACTTAACTAAAACGTTGCTTTTGAAGTACTCAGACAGGCTAAATGTGAATAGAAAAGGAAACAACTCTCTGACTATACATAATATAATGTATTTAAAAACTATTCTAAAGGCCACCTTAAATTACTTGATACAGCTATTTTATAGTATATACTTCGGAAAGCACTGCAATTTTAGTTCCATCCCCCCAGGTAGAAACCCCTTCTCTATTATTTTTGACAGATAAGTAAGCTCTGTTTTGACATTTCCATTTCTCAGGAAATTCCACTTATCTGACCTACAAATATATAGACTTAAAGTCTGCTTTACATTTGGCTGAAATCTTTCAGCCTCCTGAATATATTAGATTTCATCACTGACCAGCCTTTTTGTAGAAATGCTGGTCAGGAGACTAAAGTACCTTCATCTTTAGTGAATTCTTTTGGTTTGAGTAAGCAGTAGCAGGTTAAGAGCAAGCTCCTTGGTAATCCTGTGGAAAAAGGTTAGCAATTTCACATTGTCTTCCCGATAGCAACAAAGAGCCACTGAGATTCCTGATTCAGATTCCTGACCATAATCTCTGGCATACAAGTTTATTCTTCATCATTTCTTACTTTGTCAGTGGTGAAGGATATGAAATTTTGTATTAATTCCTGGCCCACATTTTTATTCTGGTTGTCTCAGTTACTTATGCATTTTCATGCTATAATGTCCTTAGACAACAATTGTTATAAAATATTAATGTCATGTTTTCAGAACATCTGAATATTATTCATTTATTTCAGGGCTCTAGAGCACTCACAAGTAAATGCAACTAAGGCAGGTATCCAATTTGAATGTCAAGGAGTCTGGCATCTCTATAACTGGCTTAATTATAGAGGAAAGGATTTATAATGTAGAATACACATTCTTATAAACACCCAAAGGTTATTAGCTCCAATCCCCAAATAATTAGTTATTGCTGAGCTTTTACAACTTTAGCAAATTTAGGAAAGAATAATGTTCTAATAAACATGTTGTTCACAAGTTATTAGCTGACATCTAAGGGACTGTGGCCATTGTGTCTCATCCCTCACCATTTATAAGTGCAATAAAATTTAAATAGTATGAATTTGCAATAAGCTCAAGTCTTGCTCTACACAGAAATAGTAGTAATCAGAAACAAAGTAAATGTGAATGAAAATACAGATATTTTGCATGTTGGTTTATGAATATCCAGTAGATAAACACTGAACTTGAACTAATATCCATAAGCTGGTAAAACTCACTTATCAGATTTATTAGGCAAGAGTAAAAATTTAAAAAAATAGAATTAATAGAAAAAAATTTAGAATTTGGAAAGGCTTTTAGTTTTTATTCTACTCTGGCTATCACTGCTCAAAATCTGGGTTGCAGAATTATTGGGGCCCCAGAGATACATCCAGATGGTCTGTGAGATCAATCTGTTTTTGTAATAAACCTAAGATGCCATTTTTTCATTTTCAATGTATTGTCCTTCGCTCTGATGATACAAAAGTAATGGTGCTGGGCATGGTGGCTCATGCCTGTAATTACAGGGCTTTGGGAGGCTTGAGGTCAGAGTTCAAGACTGACCTGGCAAATGTAATGAGACCTTATCTGTAAATATATTATATATATAATATTTATATATTTATATATTACATTTATATATAATATATGTATATATTTACTATATTTTATACATATTATAATTTGTGTGTGTATTTATATGTATGTGTGTATATATATATATAAATAGCTGGGTGTGGTGGCTCACACGTGTAGTCTTAGCTACTTGGGAGGCTGAGGCAGTAGGATCATTTGAGCCCAGGAGGTTGAAGCTACAGTGAGCCATGATCATACCACTACATTCCAGCCGGGCATTGGCATCAAACTTTACTAGTAGTCAGACGATACTTAATGTCCATATACTTAGAGTAAAAAAACTCTCAAAACAAAGCAAAACAAAAACAGTTTTGCCTAAGATTATAATTGTTGAAGCACTTATAAATTATTAATGTTATTAATTAACTACCTTGGAATACATACTTTCTAACATTCTAGTGAACTGGGAAGTAGGTATAAAATAATTATGCTATGTATCAAAGTGTCCATTTCTTGATTGCATGATTGCTTGAGTCTCTAGCTGGACATCATCTTCACTTTAAAGTTATGACTGACAAATTATGGTTTCTCAAATAGATATAGGTCAGATATTTTCCTGAAAGTGAACCAAGTGAGCCCATTCACTTCAAGGTAACCGACTAACCATATATAAGTCACTGATAAAATGACTTATCAGTGAGTGTTCAAGAAAACATTAGAACTGTGGAGGACACGTATTGTTTACTGTAAGCTTGAGAGCTTCCGGACATTTGATACTGTTGATTAGATCAGTGGCAATTCTAATAAGCATCAATTTTTGATATTCTGTAATTAAATGCATCAATATTTGGAAGACACAAAACTCAGTGAAAGGGTATTTTTTCCAAATGAAAGCTGCATGATGTTACAAAATCATTTGTAGATTTAAAAAAGTAAAATGGTTTAATGTTACAGAATATGAAAAGTTGATTGATAGTGTTTAGATTCCACATTGCAATGAATGTTTAAAAAACTACCACTTGTTGAGTTTTGGTGTTCTGTCTAAAAAGAATATCTACAATCATCAGAAAAGACTATAAAATTTCCCGTCATTTTTTAACTACATTATCTGTGTAAGGCTGAATTTTCTTTATATCTTTGAGCAAATCAACCCTATTGCAACAGATGGAATGCAGAGGCAGATATAAGAATCCATCTGCTTTCTCAAGAAATTACAGAGATCGCCTGTAGTTCTAGCTACTCAAAAGGCTAAGGTGGGAGGATTACTTGAGCTTGGGATTTCTAGGCTGCAGGGAGCAATGATCCTACCCCTCCAGCCTGGGTGAGGGAGCGAGACCCTGACTCAAAGAATTAGGAAAAAAGAAATTACAGAGATTTGCAATCATGTAAAATAATGCCATTCTTCTCACAGCATTTAAAGGTTTTCATAAAATACGTGATTTATTTTAACATAGAAATTTTAAATAAATTCGGAAACATTTTGAAAGACTTTTTCAGTTTTTATTTCTATTATAGTAAATATTGTTAACTATACCCCACATGAACAAATGCTCTTTGAGATGTCTTGTAATTTGTAAGACTGCAAAAGGGTCCTGAGACCAATACATTTGAGAGCAATTTATCTAGGCTATATCCTTAATATTACAAATGAGAAAACAGAGAGTGGTTCAGGGCCTGGTCCAATGTCACAGGTTGTAGGGGCGCATTTGCAACTCTACTGTGGAATAGTACTTATTTAAGTTAGGCTCTGTGCCTGTCTCCAAATTGCTTTTCTCATACTTTATTTGCCGAAGTCAAGTCACTGCTGCTGAACAGTTTGCATTTTCTTATGAATCAACCCTGTCCTTTTATCAGAGATTCTAAGAACTATACTAAAACCGGATGTCTCCTTTTGAAAAATATTGAGTGCTCATCAGCAGTAGATCTTTACACACATCATGCTCTATGTTTATTTGAAAGCTTAATCCAAGTTGTATTTCCAGCATTAGTAAATGTATTTTATAGCTGCAATTCTCAGAAATGTAATCTCGTTGCTCTACTAGGTGAGAGGCAAAATCACTTCCTACTTTTTTTTTTTTAACTTTTATGAAAGAGTCTCATTGTCACCCAGGCTCAAGTGCTGTGTCTTGATCGCACCTCACAACAGCTTCAACCTCCTGGGCTTGACATTAATCCAGCTAATTTTTACATTTTTTTTGTAGGGAAGAGAGTCTCCCTATGTTACCCGGGTTGTTCTTGAACTCCTGGGCTTAAGCGACCCTTCCACCTCAGCCCCCCAAAGTGTTGGGATTACAGGTGTGAGGTACCAAGTGTGGTCCACTCCCTACTTTTTAAAGTTGTGTTTGTCTTGTAGATTATTTATCAAACACTAACAGAGTTTGTCACAAGATGAGAGGATATTTGAATATAAAGAATCTATTAATGCTATTATGCATTAGTTATTATTTTATAATAATGGTTATTAGTAAGTTAAATTTTCTAAGGAAATGGAGCAAAACTCAAGCTCCCAATAGATAAGTGAGAAAAAGTTATAAAATGAAAACTTATTATAAATGACGAATAACAAGCACTAAACAAGCCCATGAAGGAACATTTATTAACCCCCCCAAAAAAAGAAAATTAAAGAGAAGGAGTTTATATTTTCCTTCGTAATAAATGCTAAACTACTTTATTATTTTGAAATGCTGGCATTCACTAGTGGGAAAAATATAGAGAACCACTCTACTTTTGTTAGTTGTGTATATATTCTGTGGTGAAATGATATATACAATTTACCCAGAGTAATTACCATTTGTGTCCATGCCTGGAAATTTATCATAAATCAGTAATTCAATAAAGGAAAAATCTATTTACTCAAAACGCCTATTGAAATACTTTACCAGGAAAGAAAAAAAATGGATAATAATATCATAACCAGTATTAGAATTATTAAAAAATATAGCATATCAATGGGAAGAAATAATGTAAAAGCAGTACATTAATTATAATGTGTTTATAGAAGCATGGAAGACTACAAACAACTTTCAAAGTGACTGGACCAAGTAAAAATGCATATGCATGCTAACATAGATTGAATGCCAATAATTTTAATAATATATATTTTAAAGTTGTGATGACATAGCAACTTTTCTTCTGCTTTAAAAATTGTTACATTATTCTGGGTTTAAATAAAATGAACATATACTAAAACATGAAATGATGGCAATGAAGTGTATTCCTTAGAAGTAAGTACACGTTGCAAAGAGAGAGTGAGATTTATTTGGATTTTCACTTTTGTACCATCATTTCACTTATCAGTATACAAAAGAGGTTTAAATTGTTTTCATTATAAATTAACCTTGCCTAGTGTTTGAATAGTGCATTTTTAAAGTACATATTTTAATATTTAGTTCAACAGGTTCCAACAATCATAAAACAGTCAAAAGTCCAAGTTGCCTTTCCCTTTGATGAGTATTTTCAAATTGAATGTGAAGCTAAAGGAAATCCAGAACCAACGTGAGTATTCTTTCAAACTAAGTGATTCTTTAAATGTGCACTGTTCTTAATGCTGTTCTATATTCTTACCATAATAGCTTGTTGGACTATGAATCTACATATGATTAAAGCTAAGGGTTTACAATAAAACAATATCCATGCAAACAGATATAAAATTAGGTTATTTTACATATGTTCTTCTGCCAGTTGAATTATTTTGACCATAAACTAAGGGCTGTTATTAAAATACTTAGAGTAGTCTTTGGTACAGCAAAAATACTCAACAGTCCCTTAGTCTACAAATAAATAAGGTAGCTAAAAACTAGAAGATCCTTTATTCTACTTAGTAAAATGTAGCATTTATTAAGTCAAAGTTTGTAAACATCATTCTACACATATTCATAATTGTATGTCTTTAAATTTAAACATCTTATTCTGTGGATAGGTTGTTACTTGATTTTTTTTAAGCTGTCATTGAAATATTGTCATCTCAAGTGGCAGAGTACTATTTGCATGATATACTACTATCTAGTATTATTTTATTTTATAATTAAATAATTGTTATTCTAGGTGACCATAATCACTGATGAGTTTTTTCGAAATACCTCCTATTTTTGGGGAGGGAGAAAAAAATGTACATGTATTGGAAGTGAGAAGGGAGAATTTCCAATATTAAAATTCTGCGTGATTCTAAAATGGAAAGCAAAGCTTCGTACTTCTATTAATCTGCATGATTATCTTATATTCATTAAGAATATACATATTTGATGAAAACTGATGATTTTCAATTGTATCATGACTATTATTATTGCCTGATAATTTGATATTTAATTATCATTAGTGACCCATTAACATGCTAAATTATAATTATTTCTATGTTTAACCAAATGGAATATATTCAATCAATATATGTAAGTATAGATAGAATTACAATGGAAAGAAGGATAATTTATTCAATCAGCATGAATATATTGATCAATATCATGATATATTAATAATTAGCTGAATTATTATGTTGAAAAGTAATACCATACACTTGTCAACAATGAAATATAAAACACACAGAGACGTAAGGTAAGTCAGGAGGGTAGCTGGGTAGGCCTACTCCTAATGAGAATACATGTCCGTGAAGGTTTGTTATTCCTGGTGGAAGAATAATCACATAGATTAGTGGAAGAATATGGTGCCCTGAAATATACCCAAATTTACATGGGTAATTCCAATATACAATGCTAAGTACAATCTAATTGGGAAGTCATTATTTGTCTATCAGACTGATAAAGATTTAAAGAAACTTTTAATGTCGTTGTTCATAGAACTGACACTCTAGCATACTGGGGTGGGAATTTAGCTGCGTACATTTTTTATCTAGAATATAATTTTGCAACATTTATCAAATACTGTAAAAAAGTTTTTAATTATTGCTTTCTTAATCTCATTTCTAAGGAATTGACATATTGAAATATTTGGACAAGTACCAAAGAATAAATATAGGGTTTTTTTTACAATATTGTTCATAAAAGGAAAGACATTGAAATGGTTAAAAGTAATTAAAATAGTAGCCATATGACAGAAGATAATGTAGCTATAAAAATTGTCTTTAGTATCATTATAATAATGGAAAAATCCAGTTGGCCAAATTGTATATTCAGTGTGGTTAGAATATGTGACAAAATTCTAAAAAATACTAATAGGAAATATTATCAAATGTAATATAACGGGCTTGTGTGTTTTGGGATTTTGAGTGAGTTCCTTACACACACACATACATGAACAGAAATTATATGTTTCTTGTAGTCTCCAGAATATTAATAATAATCTTATATTACCTTTCTAATGAAAAAATAAACAAATAATTTTAATTTAAAAAAGCAAAAGCTAATTTCAATTTTAATCTTCCCATTTGTGAAGCTTTTTTATGGACAGTAATATTTCTCGGATTCTTCTGAGACCCTTATTTATATCTTGTTATATTCCATTAAGTACATACTTTTTATTATAAAATGTCTTGGTTTTGTCATTTTTATGCAGTTGTTAATATGTACTCTAAAAATATGTTATTATTTTTCAGGATTATTAAGTTTAGTTTTATTTTTTAGATTTATGTGGACTAAGGATGGCAACCCTTTTTATTTCACTGACCATCGGATAATTACATCTAATAATTCAGGAACATTCAGGATCCCAAATGAGGGACACATATCTCACTTTCAAGGGAAATACCGCTGCTTTGCTTCAAATAAACTGGGAATCGCTATGTCAGAAGAAATAGAATTTATAGTTCCAAGTAAGTGCTATAATGGGAATTTCATTTTACAAATGTTCTAGTGAAGTGTTAAATAGGACTTATATTGGGTTCCAATGAAATAAAGCAATTATTAATTAAATCAACTTATATATGTCTTGTGTTTTATTTATAAGGAAAAATTTCCTCCAGGTTTTGACACTTAAAATTGAATGACCTTAGAAAACAACATAATTTGACTCTGTTTCAGTAATCTTACATCTTACATGGAAAAATACAGTATCTGCTTTGCCTTATATGATGAGAATTAAACATATTATTAGCTAAACTTGGCTAAATTCCATGCAGTAATAGATAATCCCAAAACCTCTATGTAAACACGAAGTTATTCCTTGATAAAGCAATTTGCTGTGGGCCTGGCAACTCTTCAGGGCAACTGTTTTTCCTGCAGCCTTCTCGCTGATCTCAGCTAATGGAGACATCGTCATTCTGTGGTTGCCTCTTGTGAAACATGCCATTTTGATCAAAGAGTCTGGGTCAGGAACATGAAAAATTGTATACAGGCTCTTCAATACTTCTGACAAGAAGTTACACAGGCAAACTCCTACTCATGTTTTGTTAGGTGGGGCAAAGCAAGTTGCATAGTCCCACCTAATATCAATAATATGATGCTCATTAGGAAAGGAGAACCAACTATTGCTAATGTTAACCATAAATAAAAATTATGTAAAACTGCAAGACACTTTGCTATTAGTGGTGTATTTATCAGTAACTGTTCCCTGAAGTAGTGTACTTTATTGGTAGCTTCTTTGCCCTATGTTCATGGGATATCCATGACTACCTTTTATATTTGATCATGTTTTCCCACTGTTCTTAAGATATCCACCATTACACAATTTTAGCCAAAGCTTTTATAGGGTAAATTGTTAAGTTTAAAACTGTCAGCTAGCTTCTATTAGGAAGTTCTTCTTTCAGAGTCCTAGACATGAAAGTATTTCAGAGAAAGTTCTAGCGTTTGCAAAATATGAACATTTGATTCTGGGGGTGCAGAATGCCCACAAACTTCAGAAAAACAAATGATGAAGAATATTGAACCCAAAAATTCAAGGAGGGCATTCATTGTATTTAAATTGTCCTAAAGTCCTTATATAATTCTAGAGGAAGGAATATAGGTCAAATTTAGACTCAGATATAAGGTGTGCATCTTAAAACTTATATTTACCCTAAAATTATAGAAAAATATTATCACATTATGTGGTTGATGGGGGGGTGGGGAGAAGAAAAAATAAAGGAGAGAAAAAAATGTGAGGCAAGTGGAAAGAAAAAGAGATAGAAATAAATTCAAATATATCACAAATCAAAGATAAAAACAAATAGAATAAATGCTTTGAGTTAAAAAAAAGCTATAAACTTTTTACAACACATCTATCTAAACCATAAGGATACATAATTGTTGAAATGAAAAGATGGAAAAGACATCCCAGATAAATGCTTTCCAAATGAAGGTAGGTATGACTATATTATTATCAGTCATAACACACTTTATTTGTAAAAGCCTTCATGGAAATTAATTTACTAGACATATATAATATTAAAATGCATGAAGCAAAAATAGAACTACAAAGAGAAATAGACAAATTCACCATAATAATGAGATATTAACATATCTTTTTCATTATTTGCTAACTCAAGCAGAGAAAAACATCAGTAAGCACATAGAAGATTTAAAAGTACAATCACAAGCTCCATCTAATGAAAACATATAGGATATTGTAACTAAAACAGCAAAATGAGTTTTTTCATACACACAAGGTAAAAGGTTATATTTGATGATATATTTGGTCTATGAGGAAAACATCAAAATGCAATTAAGTTAGAAATCAGTAATAAACAGAAAACTTAAAAAACTTATATCTTTGAAAACTAATAAATATATTCTTAAGTGAGTCTTAGGTCAAGTACCAAATGGTACGGAAAATAGCATATATTTTGAAGTGATGACAGTGAAAACGCTACATAAGAAAACATGTTTGATGCAGTGAAAGCATTATTTAGAGGAATCTTTATCATTTTAAACACATATTAGAAAAATATAAAGTATGAAAATTAATGATCTTAGCTTATTAGGTAATATAATTTTAGGATAAAAATGAATTAGCTAATTTAAGGCAACAAAATGAACTACAGTGAAGGGAGAAAATAGTATAAAAGCAGAAAATACATTCAATAAAGTGGTGTGTAATTTTTGTAGTGAAAGTATCCATATTTATTAAAAAACATTAAAAAGATCTAGATAAACAGATAATAAGTAAATTATTTCTATTTATTAGAAGAACCAATACAGTTAAAATGCTTATTCTTGATGTGTTGATATATAGAAAAATTGAAATCAGAACACCTACAGTTTGGTTTTTATTTCTCTGTTTGTGGAATGTGACCAGCTGATTCAAAATATATTTGAGGAGCAAAGGGCAAAATTTGGTAGAAATTCTTAAAGAATAACAAGTCATAAGGACTTCTTTTCAGAAATCAAAATTCAGCATAACACTTTAGGAATTAAGCAATTCTGGCTTTGTGCAGGGTTAGACAAATCAGAATAGCATAGTAAACCCAGAAACAAACCCTCACATATATAAAAACAGTTGAGGGAGTTAGCATATTAGCATGGATTTCTCTGTCTCTCTCTCTCTCCCTCTCTCTCTCCTGCTCTCTTTACTTTGAACTAAACGTTGTGGAACAATTGATAATTCACATAGAGAAACATTTATATGGACTTCTACCTTGTATCATATAAAAAATCATTCAGAGTCAATAAAAGGCTGAACAATGAAAAGGAAAAAACGTTTAAAAAAGTTAGACAATTCAAACAATATATTTATCACCAGGGTCATAAATACAGAGAAAGATTTTTTTTTCTTTCTTTCTTTTCTTTCTGGCTTGTTTGTTTTTGACAGGAACTCACTCTCTCCAGGTCAGGCTGGAGTGCAGTGGTGTAGTCATGGCTTCATGGCTTGAACTCCTAGGTTCAAGTGATCCTCCCATCTCAGTCTTCTGAGTAACTAGGACTACAGGCGAGTGCTACCATGCCTGGCCAATTTTTATTTTTATTTCTTTTGTAGAGATGGGATCTCACTATGTTGCCCAGGGTGGTCTTGAACTCCAAGCCTCAAGCAATCTTCCTGTCTCAGTGTCCCAAACTGCTGAGATTTACAGGCATGAGCCACCATGCCCAGAGTGGGACGATTTCTTTAGTCATATTAAAGCCTCATGAAGGAAATCATTAAGAATATGTTCTCCTACATTTTATTTTAGATCCTTCTTTTATCGAAAGACTATAGGAAGAAAGTAAAAACAAAAATAAGCCACAACTCAAAAAATTATTTACAATGCATATAACTAAACATAGTATGTTTTCATAAATAATTTTAGAAATCTTTAGAAAAAATAAAAATGACAAAGTGACAACATATATAAACTTGAACCTCAGACTGGAAGGCCAATAAAATGTGAAAATGTGTTCAACATCATTAGTTACCAGAAATAGACCTATTGTACCCCTAGTGATAAAAGCACTTGATTCTACCCAATTGGGAAATATCAGAAAATCCGAGAATAAAAATTTTAGGTTGCAATATACAGCCAACAGAATACTTATCCACTACCGATGACAGTCCAGTTTACTGCTTGATCTTTGGAAAACATTTTGTAATCCCTTCCTTAGTTGAAGATGCTCTTACTTATGACCCAATAACTCCATTCCCTCGCTCATGTGCATGTGCCTCTTGTCCATATATACCAGGAAGATCTGTGGTCACATTGTTTGGATTTAAAAATATGCTGGAAAAAAATACAACAGGCCACTCAAAGTAGAATGGATCAATGCATTATGCTCTATTCATATCAAAAATACTACACAATAGTGAAAAAAACATCAAGAATATGTCGCGCAATAAAAGTAAATCTTGGAGAAATTTGAAATACGTAAACGAGGCAGGCAGATCATGAGGTCAGGAGATTGAGACCATCCTGGCTAACACAGTGAAACCCCGTTTCTACTAAAAATACAAAAAATTAGCCGGGCGTGGTGGCGGGCACCTGTAGTCCCAGCTAATCGGGAGGCTGAGGCAGAATGGCGTGAACCCGGGAGGCGGAGCTTGCAGTGAGCGGAGATGGCGCCACTGCACTCCAGCCTGGGCGACTGAGTGAGACTCCGTCTCAAAAAAAAAAAAAAAGAAAAAAAAAAACGTAAAACTGACTACAATTTTGATTGATATAATTTTATGGTAAAATTATAGTGAAAAATAAGAGAATGATAAAAACAATATTCTTGACAGTAGTTACCTGCAATGGAAGTGAAAATTGGAAAATGGAAGTGGGGGTTCAGATCAGCACCAGACAAAAAGGTGATGATGATATTCCTATTTTGTAAAATGGGTAGTCAGTGAATGGATTTCTATTGTATTTCTTTCTTTGTGTTTTTTACATTTATTCTATAAACAATCATTTTACATTCTCAAAATGAGTAAGTGTGAAGCATCCTGATTTGTCTCAAGTGAACATTTCTGAGTTACTGAGATATTTTAGCATCAGAGCAGTGACATATCAACCTGGAAATTGTCCTCAGGAGTTTGGATTTGAATTGACATTCAATAGGCAATGTCCATGAATCCTGGATTAGAAAGTATTGTCATGAAAATTGTGGTTGATAATAGTGAAACTATATATTACGTTTATATAGTTAACTGAAGTAAGTTAAGACCAGAGAAAGAGACAGATTAAATATCTGTTGTAGGAGGCAAGTCATGAGGGTGATTCCTAACCTAAATTCTAGTGGTTGCTATGGAGACACAAAGGAAAAGGAAGCAGCTAGATCTATTGCAAAGAAAGGAATGGCAGAATTTGGTTTAAGATTCTGCAATTAAATGATTTCAATTTTTTTCTGTCATTATCTAGGCAGACCAAGTGAAGACATGAACAATATAAGGATAATTCTGACCAGAATATGAGAGTATTGTATTAAGAGATGGGAGTTGGATCTGAGCTACGTTGTTGGATAATTGCTCTTTTTTTTTTTTTTTTTTTTTCTTTGCTGCTGCTGCAGAAAAGAGCAAAATAAATTAGGTTTCTTATGCATCATTTCCAGCCTCTCCTGAAATTACTTCATCATCTGACAGCTTTCTGCAGCCATCTATATATTGAATAGTAACCCAACCCAATCCTTAGGAGTTTATAAATCAGAGACAATTTACAGCTTCCTACAATCTTTAATCGATTATTCTCTTAAACTGTAGAGAATTGGTTCTTCTCATATATTGATAGAAACTTTGTGATTCAAATGTTAGAGCTTCTACTTCCCAATCTCCTGTTAACAAACAGAAACCTTTGTATACAATGTTCAGTTTTCTATTTTCAACAACATTGCAGTTAAGTTTGCTAGGGAAAGAGTGAAAGAAAAAAAAAAAACAACCACCACCAAAGAATCAGAATGTACCATTTTTATATACATAAAAAATTATTTAACTAAATGTGTTATCCAAGACATGGCATAGGGATTTTGTCAGTGAACTATTCAACAATCATTCTGAAACTCCCATAACACACCAGCCACTTTCTAGTAATTTGGGATCTAACAGTGAATAAAAACAAAGACTGTCCTCCAGAAATATACATCCTGTGCATGCACATGGTGATTGGATCTGGAAAAGAAGGGAGCTACTCTCTTGCCTTCATTATCCAACTATCAATAAGGTTAAAATGATAATATAAATAATCCTAATTTGACTGTTGAATCTACTCACCCTCTTCAGTGCACAGATCAGATTTCTCCACTTAGCATTACTGGCCTAGTGCAGCCTAGATTAATTTTTTCTTTTTTCTGAGTTTTTAAACAACTTTTTTGTTTGTTTGTTTGTTTGTTTTTGTTTTGAGATAGGATCTTGCTCTGTTGCCCAGGCTAGAGTGCAGTGGTACAAACACGGCTCACTGCAGCCTCATCCTCTTGGACTCGAGCGATCCTCCCACCTAAGCCTCCCCAGTAGCTGGGACTACAGGCATGTACCACCATGCCTAGCTATAAACAACTTTTTTGAAGTATAATTTACATGTCATAAAAATTTTACTTGTTTTAAGTGTATAATTAATACTTTTTATACATTATTTATTTATTTATCTTAAAGATGGGGTCTTGCTATGTTGCCTACACTGGTCTCAAACTTCTGGGCTTAGGTGATCCTCCTGCTTCAGCCTCCTGAATAGCTGGGATTATTGGCACATGTCACTTTGCCCAGTCAATGACGTTTTAGCAACTTTTTTTAGTGAAATATCATTATAGTCTAGTATTAAAACATTTCCATCACCACAAAAAGATTTCTTGTGCCCATTTTCAGTCACTCTTTGTTCCCATCTCCAGGCCTGAGGCAACCACCAATCAACTTTCTGCCTCTTTAAATGTCCAGAAATGGACATTTCATATAAGTGGAATCATGTATATGGTCTTTTTCATATGTCTTCTTTCACTTAGCATGTTTTGGAGGTTCATCCATGTTGTAGCATATATCAGTAGTTTGTTCCTCTATATTGCTGAACAGTATTTCACTACATGGATATCATTTACTGTCAATCCATCCACCAGTTGATGAACGTTTGAATTATTTCCATTTTTGGCTATTATAAATAGTGATGCTGCAAATTCTCTGGGGTTATTAAAACATTTACTTGTGTACTGTTTCGGACAGTCTATCCATTGTCATATGTATTAATTAGGATCCTTAAGAATGAGAAAATATACCAGACTATCACATCCTTCCTGTTCTGCATTGCCTTGTAGATGTCACAAGAATGCATACTATACTTTATTTGATTGATTTATTGGTTGATAGGCTGAAGAATAAAAGAATGAATAAATGTAACAATGCAATTTGCACATCCTATTAAAATAGTCTAAGAAACGGCCAAAAAGGATGAAATCTTCTGTATAATAATTTAATGAAAACTAATTAGAAATATTCATGTGCTGGTTTCTACATTTGTGTTAACATAACTTCCTCAGATTCCTCAGGACAATTTCCTCAAGATAAACCCTGGCTTTTTACTGCCCTGATTTTGGAGTGGGAGTGTAGGAAACCTGGGTGTTGTAGCCTATGCTAAATTCTCCTACTATTAAGTGCAAATCAACAAAAACAGATCAATTTGTTCAATTAAGGGTGCAACGTTGAATTCTAAAGCTTTAATTAAGTTTGAGGATTTTACTCTGATTCACCAAAGTATGTGAATGCCTGGAATGAAATAGGCTGAATTGGGTGTCCTTCCTTAGCATGAATTCATTATGAGCTCATGGACTGAAAGCCAGTGTTATTTCTCTGTAGTCCTAAGTGGATTAATGGGGTACTCTGCAGGAAATGGGAATCAATTAAATCTCTTTACTGACGGAAACTGGAGTTAGGGGTGATAAAGTGTGTGCACTCAGTAGCATGCATTCGTGACAATGATGGCAGACTGTGAGCAATTTGCCAAGCATCTTTAAGTGACATGTACGGCACTCGAAAGTTCACCAGGCTAGTCCTATAAACAGAGTGCCAAGTCAAAATAGATAAAGCTTTTTGGTATGGGAAGATTCGTCCAATGATGGAAAAAGGGGAAATAATTCAATAAGCAAATCATAGGTTCTATATGAAAAGCACAGCATTTTCTTCCTTCTGTCCTTCATCTCCTCTGAAAATGTTAATTCAAATAATTACACAAAATCACAGAAGCTGCTAAGATGCAGGCTATAGAGAAAATCAGGAGCAGCCACAGAAGAAAATTCTCTGTCCCTTTGCCCACCTTGTCTCTATGCATTTGGCTGTACCATGCAAAGTGAAAATATTTGAGGAGTAGCCAACATGTCTTGAATAATTATTAAGTGCTTGGTCCTATTTTAATCGATTCATGTGAAATATTTAAATTTCAACATAAATCAAATGAGTTAGGTGTTATTACATTTCCCATTTATGAATGAGGGCACTGAAACATGTTAAGTAGCAGATTCAAAGATCACGTAGGAAGAGATGAAGCCAGGACTCAGGCCCAAGCAGTTAACTTCAGTGTTTATGGATAACGTGATGCCACATGGTGTTGTCTATACTTTGATGACTCAGGTAACACACCCTATAGATGAGCAAAAAGGCATTGTACTTCTTTGTTGAAAATACCTTGATACGAGATTACAATATCATCTAGAAATAGGAAAATATAAGGAAACCTCCTATTTTGTTCCTTGAGTGCCAGAGAAAGATAATCTGTAGTGTTGCATAACATGGTAGCGGTTAAGATGCCAGTGATTTTTTTTTTTTTTTTTTTATCAAAGTGATTAGTTAGCATGAATTGTATTTAGTTAAATTTCCCTGATGCCATTTCACTACTACTCTTCACTATCAGGCATGTTGGCATGATGGGATTACACAGCTTAGGTTTTATTCTATCCCTACCCTTAAGAAGCTTCTACCCTGGTGAGGCATTTGAGGAGCCTAGAGAGATGAATTCAGAGGATTCTAAGACGGCAAAGGAAAACAAAATGAGGTACAGAAAGGTGAAGATATTGGTCTGAATCTTTGTAACCAGTTAGTTTTCTAGTGCCTGGGCTAGAACCTGGTTTATGCTATAGGATATCCTATAGATATAAATTCTGTTTTCAGAAGACTTCTTTATTTCAGGAATGTTATTTTTCTGTATATTACATTGAAATAATTGTGATGATGAGTTTTCAAAACTCATTGACAGCACCTGAAGACTTAGAGCTCCTGCAAATTTTGCATTTGCAGGTTGGCTTTGCCTTGATAGTTCTAGTAATAAGACTCACGTGCAGCTAACTTGTCTGTAGGAAAGTTTTTCCATGACAGATTTTAACTGGGAAAGTTTTCAAAAACCTACATGTGAATATATTTGAACGTCACTTATACCCTTGGTGTTAGTTGTTGCTAGAAATCCGTCCATGACACTGAATAATAAATGTGAAAGCCTCATTGAGAAGAGTGAAGAGATACATTCTGTGATATGCTTGCTTTGCTTTGCTCATGCAAATAGATTAATAGTGGCTTTAGATAGAAAGGAAATTGATCTCATCTAGACTTGCTTATAATGGGATTTCCAAACATTCTTGAAGTTCTGCCTAGGTAGACTGTTATTTGCAAGTTGATTCTGATCCCTTTGCAGAGAGGCCATTCAGAATCAAGTCCAGTCTTGTTGAACCAAAGTTAAATGATTTTTGGTTTTGGTGTTGATGAAGTACCCATGTGAAATATATTGGCAAGACAAAGGAGTATAGTTACCTCATGTACAGAAAAAATTACTGTTTTTAATTTACTTTTAAAAAGTGTTATAGTTGTCCAAACTCAACAATGCTAATGTTTATCACCAGATAAACGCAGTAAATGCCACTGGTTGGAGTTATTTTTAAATGGAGCCATTTCTTTATTTGAATTGAAGTAGACTTCATGTCTGCTGTTGTGTTATAGTAATTAAATTTCACATTTACCTGTGAATGTTAAAATTTTCACTTTTTTTTTTTTTAAGATGGAGTCTAGCTCTGTCGCTCGGGCTGGAGTGCAGTGGCCGGATCTCAGCTCACTGCAAGCTCCGCCCCCCGGGTTTACGCCATTCTCAGGCCTCAGCCTCCAGAGTAGCTGGGGCTACAGGCGCCCGCCACCTCGCCTGGCTCGTTTTTTTGTATTTTTTAGTAGAGACGGGGTTTCACCGTGTTAGCCAGGATGGTCTCGATCTCCTGACCTCGTGATCCGCCCGTCTCGGCCTCCCAAAGTGCTGGGATTACAGGCTTGAGCCACCGCGCCCGGCCAAAATTTTCACTTTTTATCATGCCATCAAACTCACTAAATAGTTTCAAAGTCAAAGGATAAGACATAAAAAATCCTGAAAAAGTAATGCCATTTGTATCTCTTCTAAAACCTTAAATTTATTGATGTATAAGTATGCATCCCTGTTTTCCAATATTAATTTTGTATTTAGTTGAAAGCTGTTCTGAAGATTTATGGCATGTGATAACAGTTTTGGTAGAGTGCTAAATTTTCTTTTCTTATTGTTGGTGCCTTAGAAGCCAGTTGAATTACAAATTTACATTTTCAGAATTAGAATTGTATAATCTAGATTTATTTAATGCAAGGATGATAATGCTTCACTGGCAGTACTATCTGTTCGAATTGCGAGATTTTTTTGAATGCTCTCAGGGAGCAGCTCTCCAATTAGGGATTTATACATCTTATTAATTAATTACTTTACAATAGATATTATCCAGTGAACTGCGTATTCATATTAGGCACTGTATAGTTTGCTTGTTATCGAAGTGGATTACATGCCCTTTCCATTTTCTAATCCATATTTTATTTCCTCTGCCGCCTCTTGTATCTGAGTATAAATAGATTCACCAACTACCCAGCAGCACCAATAACTTCAATGCCAGTGTTTACTGGGCTTCAGTTATAGCGAATAAAACTAAACAAGTGGTTTGAATTTGGAGATTTGGGTACATAAACGTTTTGTATATTACTATGCCTTATGTATATAAGGTGTACTTTCTGCAAAATGTTTTCCATAACATTTGTTGTCAATCAAAGCCGAGGCTTTACCAAATAGATGGCATGATATTTTATCTACAAGCTCTTAATGTAGTGAATATACTAAACATACATTCCTGCCGTTTGAGGGAAATTTCATGCTACCTATAGCAAAAATGTGATTCAAAGATGGATGCTATTTCAAAAATGTTTCCAGAGACTTTCTAAAAGGAATCTCAAGGAATGAGTTGAGCAAGAGGAAATCCACTAAAAGACTGTCACATGGCTGAATGTATAAAGAGAACCGAAGTCTGCCTTCCGAAATTGCAAAGGCAGTGTAATAACCACACCAACCCCTGCAATGTTAAGCCTTGAAAAGTCCTTGAATTTAGACAAAAAGCAATTCACTGTAACCAGCTGGTGCATCAATAAGAGAAATGTCAGCAAATTCCCTCAACCTCTAAAGGCGTGGATGGGGGTTGAGGGGCTATAGGACAAATATATAGGAAGTGCACAAAGCTTCTCAAGAAGAAATTTTACGGTAAATGAGTAAACCTTTAGATTTCCAAGAACAATGAAAATTAGCTGTGAATCATAATTTAAGAATGAAATATACAAATAGAATACCTTCTAATGAATTCCATCAAGTCGGGACTGTTATAAACGCCTTCCTAAGATCTCCTCCACAAGAGACTGTGTAATTCTGTAATGCAAATTCCCCCAACAAAAGTTGAAAGACATCAATGTGACGTTCAGGAAGAATACATTTTGAATATCCTTATAAAATCAATACTTCCATAAAAATATGAAACTTTGGTGTTAGATTTCAAATTCTGCACAATTCTGACTTATATATTCTTACTATAACTGCATTGCTCTTTTAAGAAATTGACTCCAGTGTGGGGAGGAAACAATAGGTTGAAATATTTACAAGTCTTATTTCCTACATCAATTCCATTTCATTTAAATTTTTATTTACTGGGAGTAATTTCAATGTGGATGGCTCTTTTTGCAACTTAAAGTGGTCAAATTTGGCTTTTCATTGTATTCTTACCATTTTCTCCATATGGGCTTAGAAGTTTTTATTTCATGTGATTAATGCACTGAATGGAATATTTGCCAATGACATTCAAGGCCTTCCCAATAAAGCGAGAGTTAGAGATATGTAACTGCTCAAAGTGAAATCAGTGTTTGGAGAAAAAGATTTAACATTTATCAAAGCTAAAGCAGGAAAATCCTGTGACTCTGGGTTTATATCTCTGCCCAGAGAAATATGCACAAGTACGTTATTGCCTTATTGTTGTCACATAACAAAAATATTATTGTCTGGGGTTTCCAAACGCAGAAGTATTTTTAAAGTTATGTAAAGATGCACACCAGTTTCTTAATAATATTTATCTCTGCAGGGGAGATGTAAGAACCAGGATCTGTAGTATATAATTTATTAAAATTGCCCAATTTTGAAAAAAAAAAGAATGCATTAAGATATTTGTTGTTATAGTCAAAGTTAATTTTAAAATAACACATTGAAATGATTTTTTATACCAGGTGTTCCAAAATTCCCCAAAGAAAAAATTGACCCTCTTGAAGTGGAGGAGGGAGATCCAATTGTCCTCCCATGCAATCCTCCCAAAGGCCTCCCACCTTTACATATTTATTGGATGAATATTGGTAAGTAATGCTCTGTTCCATCAAAAAATGGGGACATTTTAATTCTATCCATCATATCAATAACATAATGAATCCAAACTGAATAAAAATAAAGATCTCTTATTTTTTTCATATTTGAAGAGGAGATGCTACTAATATGATAAGGTTTGTCTATGAAGACAATACTTTCTATATTTCAAACAGTGCTCTCACCTTTGGAATATAGATCATGTGAAAGCTGAGGATGGCATGGGTTTGTGTTGCTAGCTTCATCTTTCTTTTTAGTAACGCTCTACCTGCTAATTGCAGTCACCTACTGATAAATTAGTATTAACTTTTTTGCTTAATTTTCTAAAAGGTTTGCTGACTCCGATCTGAAATTCTAGTTTTGTAAAGTCCACTTCTAGAATATGCCTTAGCAATGCTCTCTACATGTTTTCTCACTATGAACCAAAGAGAAAAATGCTATTTGTACAGCACTCAGAAGAAAGCAAATGAAACTACTCTTAGGTACAGCCAATTGTTCCAGACGTCAGTTCCCCTAGAAACTTCCAGGCTGCAACCAGAATAGGGAGATTAATATCACAGATAAAACTTTTGGAGAGCTTTTTGTTTTTTATTTTTAAGTCATGTTTTAAAGAAACATGATTCTCAGAAAATAATTAGGGCATTGTCCGCATTGACCAGTTTTCAGTTAAGCCAATTCAGACTCATAGAGCAGAGGTAGAGACCGAGATGGTAAACAGTTTACCACTGTTTGTCTACCAGCAGCCTTCTGTGGTTAATGGTAAAAAGCATGCTCCCAAGGGTTTTCCTCCTGTTTTTGTTTTGTTTTGTTTTCCTTTTTGCTCATTGTTCCTGTAGTAAGACCAGACTTGACAGGAATTAAAGAGCAAATAGGAAAAATCAAATGAAATAATAATGTAAAAGAAAATGAAAAAGGAAGATGAAGCACAATAAGGGACAATTGCCCTTTTCAATGACAAGATATCTCTTTTCAGAATTAGAACACATCGAACAAGATGAAAGAGTATACATGAGCCAAAAGGGAGATCTATACTTCGCAAATGTGGAAGAAAAAGACAGTCGCAATGATTACTGTTGCTTTGCTGCATTTCCAAGATTAAGGACTATTGTACAGAAAATGCCAATGAAACTAACAGTTAACAGTTGTAAGTCCAAATAATTTATTGTTTCACCATGTATGCTGAATGCAAATGTGTCTGTAATTTCCTTCTGGCTGAAGCCATTTAAAGCTGGGTTGATATTTTCCGCCATTGTTCAGTTCAACTCTAGAGACTTCATCCAGATGAAATAGACATCTGCAGCTGCAGATCCACAGTAGCTCTGTCTCTCACAGCCAGGAAATCAAATCTCAATTCACAGGACAAATGTATTTCATCTGACGTCTGCAGGATCTTGTCATTTTCAATGGGTGAAATATACAATGAAATTCCAGGGTTTTCTAAGCAAATCTTGGGCATTGATTCACTGTGATCTTGGGTAAACTGGCAGACTGAAAATGGGGGAGAAAACAACAGAGGCAAAAAAAAAAAAAAAAAAAAAAAGGAAATTTTTATCACCAAATTGGCAAACTTACTTGAATGGCTCCTTTCCCTACTTGATTCTGCAGATGCCAGCCTGGGTTCCCAAATGGGAAAAATAATTAGAGGGAGGAAGAACCGTAAGATTCAAAGGGAAGAAATAATCCACAACAGTTTGCTGACTGAATAATTGGCCCTGGTATAGTTGAAAGTTGGCATTACCATTTCATTGTTTAATTTGGTCCGTGATTTTTTTCATTTTTGTGTGTAGATACGCCATGCCAGGGCTTCACTA